>NW_008794083.1:2649824-2668459 GCF_000699145.1 Aptenodytes forsteri
ATTTCTTTCCTGAAAGAGTGGTGAAACATTGGAACAGGCTGCCCAGGGAAGTGGTGGAGTCCCCATCCCTGGAGATATTTAAAAGACGAGTAGATGAGGCACTTAGGGACATGGTTTAGTGGGCATGGTGGTGTTGGGTCGATGGTTGGACTCGATGATCTTAGAGGTCTTTTCCAACCTCAATGATTCTATGATTCTATGATTCTATTTAACAGACCGGATGATACGCCTTGCCTCACACCAAAACACCCCCAGCAGTGCTTCCTCTCCAGTCCCCCAACTAATCTGCCCATCAAACTGCTCAACAGCTTATCTCAGTACTTCTCTGAGTATATTAAATGTCAATTTAAAGTAAATTCTAGTATAAATAAACCCCCTCTAGCAGAACATTAGAAATATGCTTTTATTTTAGTTTCATGTCTGGCACAGTGAAAAAAAATAGCAACTCTGCCTTTAGACATTTCATAGCCCTTTTTATTGCTCAGTGAAACAATATAAAAGCTTTTTAATGTAAAATCCTGGATGTTCAGCAACTTTTACCATGTTAATGGGTCCTGCATGATTCTTAGTCTGTGTCTCACTTTATTTTAAGGAGGTCAAGAATTCGTAATTAACTGAGCCCTTTGTAAGCCAACACCATTTGGGCAGATCAGAATCTCTACCGTTACAAGCAATGTCACTTACAATCAAGCTGAAAGACAGGAGCTAGTGGGTACTATAATTTCCACGTTAAAAGTTTAGCTCCCTTAGCTTCAAGAGGCTCTGTCCACACACTGAAAAGATACCATTTTAGGAGCACGCAGTCTTTTTCCATCAAGCATTAAACATCTGCATTAAGACATTATTAGTAACAAATCACGTGCTGTAATCCATAAGGTTCTGTGAATATCTGCATCAAGTAATAGTGCACTGAGTGGCTAATATAAAAGATATAGTAAAAAATATGTAAGAAGGATATTCTACTATATATATATATATAAAAATATGTATTTCACTGGTGCATAAATCAGTTGTGGTTTATTAAAGTTACCTCCATGATTACATAAAATCCAAAATATTGTGTCAGTACATGCTGAAATATTTGAAGGTCAAACCTACTCCTATACCATAAAGATGAACTGCAAAGTGCTACAAAATAAATTACAAAAAAATTATGTAAAATCCCCAATCAATAACTGTGCACATTTATGCATATAAATATTATGAATCAGAAAGAACTACCTTTTAAATTAAATATTTCAAAAATCAACTGCCAAATTCCAGCTCTGCAAGTTTGCATTTTCCCTGCCAAAAGAAAAGGGTTCAGATTCTCACCTCATTTATTTGGCAATAAGTTGTGAATACATAACTAAAATATGTTGACTTTGTCCCAGCAAAACTTAAGACTGGAATCTGGGCTACTGGGTCAAGCTCTGCTCATGATCCAACTTACATTTGATGTAACTCCACTGACTTTAGTTCAAATATTGCTGACCTAAATGATTCTCCATTGATTTAGCATCAACTCAATGGTATCAGATATTATTTCAACAGGAGGAGAGATTTCATGGGTAAGCAAGAGTCTGAGAAGGAAATAATTAAAAGGAAGTTAAAAGACAATCAGTAAGCAGAAGAGAAAGTTAGTATCTCTCTAAAATAAGACCATGTCCACATAGACTTAGGGAGGAAAAAAAGCAGACATTCCTAATATTGTTTCTGAGGAACAGCATAACACTTGTTGACATCTAACTTCAAACAGGAACTATGATGGATATCCTTAATTGCTGCCATCCCTCCCCAAATCACCACAGTATGTGCAGGGCGACAAAGACACTACGATTCCTCGGTCATCAGTAGACTTCCAGCTCTGCCCTCTTCTTTAATGTGGGGAGAAGAACACATCTTTGGGACAGATTTTGGAGAAGTGAAGAAAGCACTTTAGCAACTGCAACTCCCCTTCCCTAGCCAGTGGGAAGAGAAAGGAAATATCTCACTACATAGGCCTAGAAGAATGCAAATGTGGACATATTTCTTGACTAATATGGGTATTTCCAAAACTTGAGCACAGCAGGAATAAAGAACTTGGATACGAGAGACTGAAGAGAACACAAGAAAAAAGTCAAAGGACTAAGAGTCTTAAAAGGCAAAAAGCGAGTAAGTATATGGAGATAGAACAAAAGAGTCAAGACGGTATTGTAGAAAGAGAGGGATGGTGTATGCTGTAAAAGACCGCAGCAAGAGAAAAGACAACAGTGTTTCAGTGGAAGAGTGAACATGGCTGAAATTAAAAAGCAAAAACAATGAAAAACAAATACAGGAGAGACAAAACAATACCATATCTTCTTTTTTACTAAACGTAATTATAAGGAATTAAAATCAAACCATAGCTCAGAAATTTCATCAAAATGCATAGAAATGTAAGCATCTATCTCAGTCTTTTGGTGCTAGTCTTTGTAGCTAACTCTTGGTTAAAACCCCAGAAACTTCATCTTTCTTACGATTCCCTAAACTGAAAAGATCAAATTATAAACTCAGGATTTGATAGGTAAATGGCATGAAAATGAATGTCTAGCACTATAGCTAAATGCAGTCCCTGCTCTTGCAAAATGCTTGTGCCTTCACTTAGCTTTACTTGTTATAGTAAACTCTTCTCAGAAGAGACTAGGCTCTCCTCTGAAGTATACTGAAGCATACTCTGAAGTATACTTCACAGTTAAATATGAACAGTTAAATAGGCCTGTAAGTATACAGTCTGAAGGACAACCGTATAGTGTTGTTATTCTTGCTTTTGGCTCAGAAACAGCATTCCAGCCTACTAAAGATTTGTACACTTACCCAAACTTACGGACTATACTGGATAAGCACGACCTAACTGAATGTGTAAGTGATGGCAGTGGTCCAATACCCAAATGCACTAACGGACAGAATTGCCATCTTTCTGTATACAGCTCTTACTCTCCATCTTCCTGGTAAAGTCAGTGGAACCACATACATAAATAAGATTTTCAGGGCCAGCTCTGCAATTTACTGCTTTAGGCTTTAAGGCCATATCCTGAAAATATACAAGAACTTAACTTTAAGGATGTGAGCATTCCCACTGAAATCTATGAGTTTAGACACACACTCAAATTAAGCATCTGTAGAAGTTTTGCAGAGCCACTAATGCAATAAAATAAAAGCAACTTTGCAGTTCACCTTTGATAAATATTATTTATAAAAACAACATCTTTCCAGTTAAGTTCAAACAGAAAAAGATTGACAGAGGAAACAATATAACGTAATTTCATCTCATCTCAATGTCATTTTGGAAGACACATTGAGGACAAGGCAATAGGAGAAAGTGTGATAGCTTATTTCTGGACTTTCTTGAGTATTATAGCTGCCTCAGGGCTTGGCTTCGCCCTGCTCTTGCAAAAACAGCTACTGATTGGAACGTACTTCTACAGTTCTCCAAACACAACCAATGTCTAAAAGAGAAGTCCAAGGGAGGTGGCACTTCACTGGGCAAGAACACTGTCCACTCCCTAGTGTGCAGCATACAGCTTCCACAAGCTCAACAGCCCCTCTCTCATCTTTTCCTTATTTCATTTACCCATCCATTGGGATCTTATGAAATAAAACAAAACCTAAAAGAAACAAAATAAAATATGAGAAATCATGCTTTTAAAAAAAGTCAAAAATTAATACAAAAGTCCAAACACAAATGAATACTTGACAATCAAACACATAAACATAAAATGCATTTAGAGCATACATAAAATATTAAATAAAAACTGTACATGAATTTATGAAAATGACAACATTAGCTCTATCTTGTGGCCAACGATTTTATTCGTTAATTAAAAATGTATAAGGCATGTTACTCATTTGTCTTTAACATACCAAAATATTCATATTCAGCTGTAATGCAATAAATCTAGAATTCTGCAAGCAGGGACTGTACTATGCATGGGTCAGAAAAGCCTCAGTCAGGTGTTCTGCCTTGCACAAAGGCCTATGGTGAACAAGTCTGGGTGCACAATCAAGTTCTCACTCTTTGGTCTGGTCCATCAATTAAGTGAAGGGAACCCCGCTATACCACAGAGTTACTGTAAGTACAACACCAGGTTCCTCTATAACCTTTGTTTCACGCCTTAGCTCTGTGCACATCATCCTTTCTGTCTGCTCCAAACAGGCACCTGCCTTGATGTCATTAAATGACTTTGTAATGGCAGAAAAAAGTGGAGCTGTGGGAAATATTAGTTAATTATCTTAAAATTTATTGTTTCTAAGTATCAACAGGAACTTAAAAATCAACAACTAAATATGAACACTGAAACACAAGTAATGGGTCATGTTCTGTTCTGAGATGAAGGAGAAACCCTGTGCAACTATCCCCAAACATTACCTGATCATCTAAGGCTAAGAACTTTAAAGAAGGCTATGTTTGGCCCTGTGTGAAATCCAACTATCTGACTCTATAGCATAAATACTTCCTAGAACAGCATTGTCTTACCCAGTCTGTTGTTATCTGATGCAGTTGGGTTATTATGTACATCACTGTTGACAGTCACCATTACTTGTTCTAATGACATTTGAAAAAAAACATGTGAGAGTTGTACTATTATCCTGCAAATGTAAACTTCATCAGTAGGTTTTTTTTGTTTGTTTTGGTTTTTTTTTTCACCTTGCTTTAGTAAGTTCTCAATGTTTATAAAGAGTGAAAGCTTACCTATATTCCACAGCACTTTAAACAACAATTCAGAGCCAAATCTTGATTTGCCTTAAATGAATGGGACTTATGCTATCAGTTTCAAGAGAAGTTGAATTTGACTGTTAGTAATTAACAATGACTAATTCATTTACATTGCATTTTCTTGCTTGTTCTATCCTTGAGGCACTCTTGGTACTTCTACCCTGAAAGTAGGTAATGGCACATTCAGAAGCTGACCATGCTAGCTTTGAGCCACCGCACATTTCCAAAAGGGTGTGGCAAAATTCCTTTTCTCTGAAACAATTGATAAAGTTTAGTGTAAGGCGTCAAGAAAAAAACAAAGGGACCTGGCTAATTTACAGACAAAAATATAGTATCAGTTGAAGTGAGCATCATTTCAGAACGGCTAGGCTTCTGCACAGGGACTGTTTTACCTGCAGAGGAAGGCTCTAGGCTAGACTGACATTGAGAAGATGAGTTTCTCACGGTCATATCCACATGTAGTGATGAGTATCTTAAGAACTTGTAAGGAATACTACATTATTGTTGGAATCTGTGCTCTTGCTGAAGCTTACATCATTTGGGTCCTTGCTACTTCTACTGCCTCCTCTCACATACATAAAATAACTTAAAATGAATTAATATAGTTTTGCCATACCATGAAATTCTCAATGAGAGAATTCAAAACCAAAACCCTATCATTGAAAACTCAGTTCATCACGCAGTGTATTAACGTCACAGCCCTAAAAGCCTACTGTCATGTCAAGAAAAATGCACAGCTGTAAAATATGTTGACCTTCATGACTGTATATGCATGTTGCAAACTCTGTCTAACAGAGTTTGAGGAAGACTGAGGATCCGTTTCTGCACATGGTACAAAGGTGGCAGGCTTTTCCAGGCCTTTCTGCAGTATTTTTACTGAGTCACTGTAGTTAATCATTATCTTCTAAGTAATTTCTGAAGGATGTTTGGAAGTTACAGGTTAGACGGAAAAAGAGAATTATCATCAGGGTTTTGGTAGTCTAGAATTGAAAGCTACTGCATGGCTGCTACCTTCCCTTCAAATATCCTAGGCCATTCAGACCTCCTCTGTGGAATTTTGTTTTCTTAAATCTGTGAGATTGCATACGTTCTTGGACACTAAGTCAAAGGACAGATATATGTATTTACATAAAAACACACATCTACACCACACTTTTAACACTAAAGCAAATCATTGCAAGTGAAAGCTTTCTGGCCTTTTAGTTTGTTCCTTACCTTGTCTGCTGCAATCACAGTGAATCACATTGCTGTGTTTAAAGTCACCTCTGAATTTTCATTTGAGAAGTTGTTAACTGATGAGCTACTATTAAGTGAAGAGTACTATGCAAAACACAGGTAGACAATAGATCTGCTTATATTCTTAGCTGCATCTACATATATATTAGTAACTCTAGTAGACAACAGTGATGCCTAAAACAACCAGTATGGAAGAAGACTCAGACCTAGGACCTGAGCAGTCTACAGGAGTCAAGAAGTCCACAAGGGAGTCCTGCAAGTCCTATTGAAGGCACAAGAATTAATGACAATAAATACATATTTTAAAGGAAAAAAATGGTTAATAGAAGGGAGTCCAAAACAAAAAAAAAAAAAAGAAAGAAAAGGGTAAAAAAAAAAAAGTCTATTGACTTTATTCACTGAAACATGGAAAGCAACCAGGTTAAGTGTGTAGAAAAGAAAAGGACACAGAAATACAGAATAATTGTGGATGGGTGAGGGGTGGGGAGATAGGATGGCTCTGACAGGACACAGGTAAAATGGAGCAAGGAAAAAGGACTGAAATATAAAGACGCAGAAACTGAACAGAAGTGCTTTAAAAAATGGTTCCAGGGGAAGCAGAAAAAGCTACAAACCCATTAAGCAGCAGGCAATCTGGACTTAATTTGCACACTAGCTCTCTGACTATTTAGAGTCATTGAGCTAATAGAGGCAAAATATTATGGGCAGTGGGTATTTAGAAGATGATTTCTCATGTCCTAACTGCCAACCTCTCATCTGGCTTCTCAGAGTTCAAAAGAAGTCAGTTAGGCAGGTTGAGGCAAAGCCTGATTTTGGCTTGAGTTGCTGCTGGGGCACTGGATTCTGAGTTTAATATTAGTTTTAAAAAACACTGCTGTTATGTAAGCTGCCACTCAGACTTGCAGAGGAAAGTACACTGAAGAATAAAAATAAAAAACTCAAAATAAAAGTAGAAGAGAGAAAAAAAGCTATCCATCTTCCCTGTACAAGGAATGACAGAACTTCATTCATCCTTTAAGGGAACATTATGTATCTGTCTCTCCCAGATGCAAATGTGTCCAAGACAATACAGAAAATAATAAGTAGTTTAAAATGTAACCTGGCGATACTTTATTTCCAATACCAGCTCTTCATTCAGAGAGTTTTGAAGTGAGCACTGTGTTCATCATTAGTCTTAAAACAAACACTATAATGATTTTGCAATATACTTTTTGGGGGACATCAAATTTAAGTTTAACTGCTCTCCCCCAAAGAGAATGTGCTACATAAAGTGTAGTTTGAATTATGTTATTAATATGGATCCAGTTGAGCCAACAGTGAGGATTTTTTTTAATCCTACAATTGGCTTTCTGGAAGTACCACAGCTGACTATCTCATGAGCTTTGCAGATCTGTATCTCAGATACTGGATGATCTGTAACTTCCTAAGAGTTTACTCTCACTGGGAGCTGGATAAAATGCCTTTAAGTCCAATTGTTTTTAGCTTTTCTATTCATTAGAGAAGAAAGCATAAAAAGAAAAGTATAAAGGTAAAAAAGCCTTATGTTTATACATACTGAACTCATTCTGAAAGAAGAGCCTTTCACAAACATGATCCTTTTTAAATGCAAAGAAGCCAATTTTTGTTTCCTCCTTTAACCAGCACACAACACAGAACTGAGCAGTTAATGGTATCATAACATCTAATGCATTGCCATATTTGGAAACATCACTGTTATGGGGATAGTCACACATCCATGGACTCAATTTCGACCTGTCCCAAACAATCTCAGTCACGCCTCTTCTCACTGGCTATGCTCCCTACAAGCCTTCACCTAAGTCATTCAGGAAGGAAAATGTTATGACATGGTCACACCTTCTGAACTTTTTTCACAAAGCGAGATGATAAATTTCAGTTGTCTGAAATCCTTTTTACTCCAACAGGATTTGAACTAATATATTCCAGTGAGTTGTACATAAATTGGAGGTCTGCAGGCAAACTTTCTTGGTCATTACAAACCTGACCTAAGCTCTGCCAGAGAAAATAAAAGTTTCCTGTAATGATGACTTAACTGAATTCAAAACTAAGTTTCATATACTCACATCCCACTCTCCCAAGTATGTCTCTACATATGAGTTGCATAAATTTGGAGATCAGGTATGTAAACCCAAGCATTCAAGGGAAAGCACAAGCAAAAGAAGTGCTGAGCAATTGAAAGTTTCTATGATGTTAAGTCTTGTTCACTTTCTCTCTTCACCAAGTCCATATGGTTTATCCTAAGCAGAATGTTACCTGGAACCTTGATCCAAACAAAGTATTTTGAAACAAAAATCAATTTACATTTTTACTTTTTCCAGCTTGGAGGAAATCAAGCACAACACGACATGTATCTCTGGCCTTTTTAAATGAACAGTCATTTATATGCAGAAAGCTCAAATTGCTGAGTGGAAGGGAGGAAAGCAAAGAGAAGATGTAGTTGCATTACCTAAAAAGGTATTCTTATCAAATTTGTCAGTTTCTGATTTCAAGTAGAAACTTAAATAAAAGAATTCATTCCTAGTTTTATTTGCTTCTTGGATCTGAGCCACTGCTTCAAAGAGCAGTACTGGCTAATGCTGTGGCAAAATGAGGACAAAATGTCACCTCATTTTTATTGGAAAGCAAGGAGAGAGTCCTGGGTAGGTTTCTGGAGAATGTTTATTGCCCAAAGAAGAATAATGTCTTGCCTCATTAGAGCAATGCCTACACAGCAGCAGAAGATAAAGTTGTCTGAAGAAATCTCTACTTTTTCTTAGAGTTTTTCAGATTTTGCATGCACCAGGCTCAATGCTGCCTCGTGTTTCAGAGCACAGTAACATAAACGTTTAATACAATTTTTCTTTATTTCTAAACATTGCTTTTACCTCATGAGGCACTAAGACGGTATTTTTCATTCATGCCATGAAGAGGTCTAATGACATATGTAAATACTACTTTTTTTACCTAAAGACAAAAGCATGGATAGAAGACAAACAAATGAAAACCAAAGACCTAAAAATACACAGACTTGGATGCACACTTAACTTATTAGAGGCCAAGGATTCCCAGAAAATTCTGGATCTGAGTTTCACATTAGTCTTTCCAGATCAGATTTTCCAATAACTGAATTCACTTAGTAATTGGAAAAACTAGGACCAGAAGAGATTAAACAGTCTATCCTATGAAGTTGTACATCAAGATAAAGCCTTGACCCCCTTATGTGCCCCAGTTGCTTAAAACAACAGGAAGGCAGTACACAATGTAATATCATATTAACCTCAGGACTATTTATAGTAACCCAAAACTTAAAGAGTTTTTGTTCTCCTCTACAGTTCTTCCAAATACTCTAATATATTAAAAATATTTCTTTTCCACTATCACTAGCTTTTCCTCTAATTTTAAATTTATGCTCCATAGCTAAGGATACATAGTTTGTCATTTTATGGATGCTGCCACCTGTATGAGATTTCCAAATGGGCTTAATAAAATTGGAGCCATTAACATTAGTGTTGCAGGCAGCATTCAATCTATTTAATGGTTTGTTTCATTGATCTACAAGTTCATAAAATGAGAAAGGGGGTCAAACAGAATGTACTTTAGTATGGAACCCTATAAAGCTGTCCTCAGTGTGAAATGAGTTAGAACCAAGAGATGATAGTAAAACTTGACCTGTCTACTCAGCATTTTAGAGGCCAAAAATATTTTGGGCTAACAGTCCTCTACATTGCTAACAAGGGTCATTTAATATCTTAATCTGTTTTTCCTTAGTCTGATTTCAAGTTTTTATTTTATTTCCCAGTATGATACATTGGAAGATGCGCTCATTTTCCAATCAGGCAGCAGAAAATGAAACATTTGTGCTCAGCACTCTTAAGGAGAAAATATTGCATCTTTCTCAAGGAGAGTCATTACCCTCATGTCTTCCAGCACAATATCCAACAGACGTTTCCTTTTACAGTACTGCTGCTGATGGTGTAGGTGTTTTGCTTGCTATTGATTAGTGAGAGTCAAGGACATTAAAAGCTGAAGCTCAAACCACCAGTGCTAAGAGCTAGTCAGTGCATATATTTTGCACAGCTTCTAATTGAGGGACAGGTTAAAGCGAAGAGAGAGAGTGTGAATAAGCAACCGTTCAGACTCAGAAACAGAACTCTGCAGTAACAGCAGCTCCCCATAGAACCACAGAAAATGCACATTAATAGAAACCCAGTTCATAGGAAAGGGCGTAGCAATTACTGTCTGCACACATATTTTAAAACCTGGACGTCTGCAGGTTATTTTACACTTCATTTGCATGAAACACTGTATGCCTGTGAGATTAATGAATATATCAAGGAATGCTTTTTCAAAGCTTTCTGCAAGTACTTGAAAAGTCAAAGCTGTTAAGAAAAAAGGCTGTTTACCTTATGACATCCATAGCATTTGTGTTTAATACATTAATTGGTATGCATGTAAAATACAGAAATGTTACTACACAGGTACACTTTTGACAAGTGTCAGTTTACAGCCACAAGAAAGAAGATCAGAGCACATGAAGCACACAGCATAATTATGCCTTACCCCTTTGAAAAAGAGAATCACTGTCAACTTCGAAACCATTCTGACTCTACCTGAATATTGAAGCCAACTCTACCATCAACGTTAGCTTGCATAATTCCAAGGATCAATAGATATTCCACATTTTCAATATATGGCCTTTCGACAAGAACTGGCAAGCCAGTTTTTATATACAAATTAGGGAAATAACGTTGCTCATTCCAGTACAGTAAGAGTCATGGAACTATATCATATATATTAATTTCTAATGGGATTATTTCGCTTACTGTTGACTTGCAACAATATTAACTCCTTTGATCATTACAGGCCTCATAGCTGTTATTGAGCAATTCTCCAGCTTTCTTTCTATGACATTTTACCTTGAGTCTGTGAAGTCTGAATACTTCTTACAAGACGCATACCCTAATCACGGAGTGCCTCTAGTAAAACAATTCCTTTTTTTTTTACTTCATTAATCTCAACTGCCTTCCTTTACAGTCACTACTTTTCAAGCACTTCCATGTGGCAATTAATGATTCCTTAAAAAAAATGATCTGTGTATGGTCAATGACCAGGATAATGGACTGACAGCAAGCAACCAAGAGCCAAATCCCAGCTAGCTCAGTTACTGTTTTGCTCCACGAACACTACGACATCATTTCTGTGCATCTTTTCTTCCTCCATCCTGTGCAGGCCAGAGATCACCGCCCCATTTTGATACAATCTTGGCTCAAGTATTTCACCCCACAAATTCTTTCCTGATAGGAAAATTAAGACATAGGTCCCATAAAAGATGCCAAAAGCCCTGCTAGTTATCTCTTACCACAAATCCTAATGTCACAGCACAGGGAAGAGACAATCTTACAGTTGCCTTCCACTGAACCTTATCTACATCTGTCCTCCTCCAGAGCAACACATGGGCTTTGAAGGAAGAGAAGGATGAGGCATGGGATGAACCTCATGAACCTCATGGTCTGGATTTACACTCCTAAAAAGCCATCTCAAAGTCTGGCACACATTTTGTAGGCAGTTTGAAGTATATACGTTCAGGTCCTGCACCTCTTCCAAGGCTTCAGGGACTTTTCTTGCTCCCCAGATACTGCAGTAAGTTGGAATCACACCAAAGACACTGCTTGGCTGTGATGTCCCTGTGATTCCTCCCAAACACAGAAGATGGAGAATATTTTTAAGGAAAAATACTGCACAAGACAGTACTAAATGAAGCAGTTTGAGTCTTCTGAATCACAGCTGCTTGGAGCCAAAGTGAAAACAATGTGCACTTACTCCAGTCTGGCCTTGGTTTGCTTCACTCTGTTCTCAGTTTTACGTGGGCACAAAATGGATCTCCATTCAAAGGAGCACTCTTCACAGGATACACCAAGGAATGGAGAAGGAAAATGGTCTTGGGAAAAAGGAAAGCTCCCACTTTTTGTATTTATGAATGCTACCTCTTACAGCACCTTTTTGACAGAACAAAACACATACTATATTTAAAAGGCTAACTGCACCTAAATTACAGCCAAAAAGCCCCATCTGAAGAGACTCAGTGACTTTACAGGAAAAAGTAAACAATTTTACTAGATGATACCATGCAATTATAAACCTAATTAACATGAAATAAATTAGACATGAGTCTATAATGGATACCATGTTTAGTTGCTTATTGCCATAACTGCCAGGGGAGGCTATTAGCAAATAAGTGAATAAGACTGTTCTTATTTGAAACTGTGTTCCTGCAACTGGAGTTGCTGGGTTTCTCATCCACATCTGGCACACAGTATGCTACATATGCTATATATCCTATTTGAATTCTACTTGTCTGCTACCACTGATGCACTAGGAACATAACTTTCCAAGCTGTGTGAACAACAACAGAAATATCCTTTCCCTCTCTGCGCCTGTGGAACAAGCTCCTGTCCTGTTACCCAACCAAAGAAAACCATTCCCCAACATATTACTGTCATATAACTTTGTAGGGAGAGAACCAGGAAAGAAATGGTGCTATTGCTCAGTTATTTCTGTAGCATTACCACGGTGTGCCTTCTGAATTTCCCTCTTTCTACAGAAAGAATGGTCTTGTAGCTATATTAAGGTTAACAAAATGCTTGAAATGCATTTGAAATAAGAGATATTTCTTCTGATTTTTCACTTAGTGACAATTCCCCCTAAAGGCACTGTTTAAGAAATCCAGAGTCCTCAGTCCTCATAGTGAAAACCCCTTGCCTTTTCAATCAATAAATAGCCAAACCAATACTCCTGACTCTTCTTTGGTCAGGCAAACAGCATGACTGCCTGCCTATCTTTGGGCTCCAGAAACCAAACAGGTCCCAGCCTGCAAAAATCACAGGTCAGGAGTCCCTGGAACCTGGCGATGCTTTGCCCACAATGCTGCCAGCATTGACCAAGGTGGTGCTCTCCACTCATGTTGCTGCCACTGCAGAAAAAATCAGCTTACACCTGCCTTCCTTTCATGAGATGGGGTTCCCATCTCATCCCCACCTCCCCAACTTCCTCCCAGAAAATAAACTCACTTACTTGGAGCAAGGCTGCTGCAAACTAGAGTTTGAATGACTCCACCCTACCAGAGTAATCATGTGAATTCAGATGTAAAACAGACACACAACAAGATCTAAACAGTAGTTAACAAGCCAAAAACTCTTTAGTGTAAATGGGATGTGCAAGACTAGTTGCTTCCAGGCCCATCTACTAAGCTAAAGACTTCAAAGACAAAGAGGCTCAGGGCACATTTGTGTCAGTAAATAAAAAAAGGCCAGAGCCCAGGCTTGAGCAAGGGTGTATCTTCTTTTTTATCCACAATTATTTCATCTATGTAAGATAAATAACACTCTCCCAGACATTGTCCCAGTACGGTTCAAAGGAGAGCATGGGTCAGGAATTATTTGCAGTATGTATGAGGCCACCTTATTTGAGGCATGAGGGAGAAGAGAGTTTTAAACGTATGGGCATGATCTATGCCTTTCCTTAAGGGCCAGAGAATGTACCCTAGCCCCATTTGCTTTGATGGCATACTGGTAGCCTCAAACACTGCTGTGCTTTGCCCCAGAACTGAGTGAAATTATATAGTACATGCAAACCACACACTGTGCCTATTCTCCAGGGAGACCACTTAACAGATAATATAGAATTGAGTTATTTCTGATTACTTGAAATACAGTGGAAAAGGTGAGTCAGTTATGTGAAATGCATGCTAGTATTGCAACTGGTTAAATAATTTTCAAAATAATTGTACCAATTTTGTTAATGTAGGACACAAAAGCCTGGTATTTGGCCAGTTCTAATTATTTAGGCTTGGTGCCATGAATCAATATTGATGGAACAGAAAGCAATTTTTGACATTCTGTCTGAAAAGTGTATTAACAGGTACTTGAGAGCTCTTGTGATTTTACTCTTGTCTGGACTGGAAAATAAGATGATGATTGAAAACATGTTAGCAAACTTAAAAAACTAAAAAACCAAAACCCACTGATCTAAAGACACTAGTCTAAACATGGTATTTGGGACTTGTCCCTAGATATACAGCTGGGTTTGCTTACACCAAATGGATTCTTACCAATTGCTTCACAATGTATTTGTAATGAGCAAAACAAGACAGCAAGTTACATTCTAACACTGTTATTTAGACCATCCCAATTTTATCAAATATTTCAATAGAATAAAATCCCTTTCAAGCCCTGTTCAAAGCCCTGACATTTACACAAAAAGAATTTCCCAGATTCATAAGAGAACCTAACATGCATCATTAATTTTCACAATTTTGACTGCATATATATTTTTTCGACCAAAAATGTATGTATACATGTACATATACATATACATAATAGGATAGATACATCCTGGAAATGTAACTGAAAACAAATGCAGTATTTTATAATGACATCTGTTCTAAGAATAAATAATTCTGTAAATTCACTAGGTATATTTAAAAACAATACAGTCTTTGCTCTTTATAGGTTAGGAGTCTGAATAGCTTTATCATCTCACCTTCATTGTCGCAGTCTTGCAATGAAAGCCATATTTGATCTACCAGACCAACTCCTTTTACTTCACCATGAACTGGAATGGAATGCATTATCATTAATGCAATTGTCAAGGGTTTGGTTTGCAATTGCCAATTCTACTCTTTTTTTGTATTTATATTTCTTCACCAATTGCTATATTTTCTACCCTACTCTGCAGAAGAGAAAACATCCACTGTGATACTTCTAGATTGTTCCCAGTTCACATTTTTCACAGTTAATGATCTATACCATGAGGGGGGCTATCACTATTAACTGGTATTTTTTGGACTGGACTCTACCAGACACAGCTTGTACATGTGTTTTAGAGCTATAGAAACACACATGGCTTCAAAATATTTATGAAAAAATTGTAATATCATGCTTTATGATAAGCAGTGAGGAGATATTCTTCAGTCACTGGCCAAATTCTTCTTGGTTTATACCCTTGGCCTGCAAAGATGAACTTAATGTACAGATAGCCCCCTCTGAAGTCAAGGGTCAATACTTAGTCATACTGCATGGAGCACTTTTTTGTTCAGGGTTTATGGTTTTTGTCTGGGGCTTTTGCTTTTGTTGGGGATCATATACAGACAAAAACCCAATTCATTAACAACCAAGTCAGTAATTCACTGCATTAAAGAATCCTCAGAAGACCTAACATCAAAATAGCTTGTTCAGCACCTGGCCCTACTCCTCACTCCCAGTACTGAAATTAACCTCTAAAC
This sequence comes from Aptenodytes forsteri, assembly GCF_000699145.1. NCBI lineage: Eukaryota > Metazoa > Chordata > Aves > Sphenisciformes > Spheniscidae > Aptenodytes > Aptenodytes forsteri. The sequence goes on from NW_008794083.1 coordinate 2,665,052, forward strand.
AACTCGCATTGCCTAAAGCTTCTGCAAATTGCCATCTGTTGTGCCAGAGACCCTGGTGTTCCCTTGCTGCTTCCTGGAAGGCAGGAGGTACCAATGTAGCAAACCAACAGTTTTCCACGTCTCCTTCTGCTCTAGCCCAAGGTAGTTCAGTATGAGGCACCACAATGAACATAAACAAAAGATTTGCAAATTCAAGCCTCTCTGTTCTGAGTTTTCAGATATCAGCGCTAAGTATTCTTTGCAACATGAAAAAATGAACTTCACATGCAAAGGCAACAGATTTATGGCCAGCAGACCTGGACATACATTATGAATTCAATGTAGGGACAAACGTCTAAAAATAAAAAGCATATAAAAGCAAACCCCAGCCAAATGGCAGGGCTCAAATTAAATCATCTACTTAAATTATACTGCTTGAAAATTCATGTAGCTGCACACTTTTTTATATATATATATATATATACACACACACACACAAATTCCCTCCAACATATTTCACATGAGTCACTGAACAGCTTTTTCCTTGGAAATTATATTAACATTAAGTTACTAGTCCCACACAGAAAAGCAATAGAAATAGATTATCTATTACTAGTGTTTTATGAACAGCATAAAATCAATAGAATATATATAAAACTGATTTGAGCCATATTAAATATGATGTCAGTAGAATCAGCAAATTGAACTGTGGACATTCTTTTACTGATTAGGGATTATGACCCACAGCAAATTTGGATCCATCGTGTTCAACAGGCATGATTAACTGTGTTCGTAATATTCTACAATAAAGCTGTCCTCCAGGAGCTCACTCCTGAAATTATTACGATAACTCTGAATTCTGTCATGACTTCAGACCTTTACCCTGTCCAGATTTTCCTAAAAAGCAGGAGAAGGAAGAGATGATGCCGTAAGTTTTATTTGCTATTTTTCAGCCAACATAAAAATTATACTGGACCAACTTTTTTAGCTCCTACAAATACATCCAGCTCATTCTACTCAAGTTAACAGATCTTAAATATCACTTTTAAACTATAGAATTTAAGTTTCAAAAAGCAGACCCTGTTCAGCAATATGATGTCTATGTGAAAACTGAAGCACGTAAGTAAGGATAGGCAGCCTTGCCTGCCTCTTGGCAAAGCATCAAACCTGTATTTTATCAGCCTATTCAGGAAGAAAATGCTTGGCTGAGAGAATACTCTAACAGGATTCCAAACAAAAGATATTAAGATATTCTTCTGTATTTGTGAGTGACTGCTTATGATATTTCTCAAAACAGGAAAGCTATTTTACAGGGACAAAGGTTTCCACCCCTGTTAGAGGAACACTGTTTCCTTTCCTGCAATTAAAATACTGAATCTGGAACTCCCCTTAGGATTTACAATGTAACTTCAGGAAGTGAGGTTAGTTATTGAGTATGTAACAAGTTTACTTAGTCTACACTGAACTGATTCCTAAATAAAGGAAAAAAAAATGTACCAAGAAAAGTACACAAAACCCCTATTAGTATTATTTTAAATATACCTTTCACTTGCAGTTCTGGAAAACAAATTGCCAAAACACATTAAGAAGTATCATCACCCATACAGTGGAAACATCCTTTCCCTCGCAAAGACAGAAGCTTACTTTCTCAAACCCAACTCTATTTTACAAATCTTGCAAAATCAGATATCTGAAATATGCTATACCACTGTTTCACAGCTTTCCTGTCCATAATGCCTCCACAAGATTACTGGGGAAAGGAAGGGAGGGGAAAAGCCCCTCTCATGACTGACACAAAGCCATTCACAAGCACAGCACCCCTGTACTTGGATCAGGGCAGAGCCCTCTCCCGTAATAATACGGCTTTCTGTCTAAGCCTGACTGTGCTAAGAGTTATTGATGACAACCTCAATTAAACTAGTAATTAAATACTCCAAAACACTCATATGATTGGACAAGGTTTGTGAGAAGGACAGAGACCAAGCAGCAGTTGTGACCTTGAAAGAAAAGTATTGATTGGATTTTGCCTTGTGAAAGGAAGGAGGAGAAACTGAAACCAACCATCCTGAATCATTAATGAGCTCCCACAGCATGCTCCTAACTCCCATTTTTTACATATCCAAGCGGATCTTTCCTCAGGCTTCCTCAAAAACAGCACATTTACAAACTATTCATGAAAAGAAACTGCAAATTCATTCAACACAACATGAAGTATCTCTAGGCAATAACTCAAAGGTGTCACTTTTTGTGTACTTTAGACAATGTAATACATGTTATATATATTTTTAAACACACATATATATGCGTGTGTTTATAAATATTATGTTCATTGATTGCTTGTGCCACTACCTAGGCTTTCATTAGTACCCACTGATGCAGAATATGATTTTCCAGTCTTCGGATCTTTCCTAGGACTGAAAGGCCTTTGAGCATACTTTCTATCATGAATATCCATTTGGCCCTAAAAAGGAGTAGTTTTTTGTGGGTTTTTTTTTTAAAAAGTTCTTCATAGAATGGAATGAAATAAAATTATGTGAAAAGTTATAATTTGTGTGGAAGGAAAAATCCAGGTAACTGCTGTTTTGTAGTGATTAGCACGAAAGCAATATAGAAGCGCAAATGGGGAGCAGAAAGCCAACCATTAGATGAGACATAGGAAGGTATATGATAATTTTCCCCTTATTTATCTTACATTTCACTACATCCTCCTTCTTAGTGAGTTTTCCCTCCTCAATACATTCTTCAGTTTTTCTTCTAAAGTCTCCTTTCCTACAAATTGTCTCCAACAGCTTTTCTCTGGGTAGGTCCAGCTACTGTGCTACTTACTGCAACACAAAGAAAGGCTCCTCCTTTGGTCTTGGCTCGTCTAGCAGTCCTCCTGTAAATCATTCTCTAACTATTAATATATTTGTACAGAGAAGTCATAGTTCAGGTTATAGAACTGCTTCTCTGATTTCAAAATGCCTTTATTAAACAAATCAACCATGTTAAAAGATTGGAAAATTATTAAGCCAAGACTTTTTTTAAAATCTTATCAAACCAAGAGAACTTGAACAAAACCATCAAACAGCCAAATGATCATTGACTGTAGACATTTCCTCTCAGAGAGATGCTGTTCAACAAAGAAAGGTATACCAACAAGGTTGTCCTGGTTTCAGCAGGGATAGAGTTAATTTCCTTCCTAGTGGCTGGAACAGTGCTGTGGTTTGGATTTAGGATGAGAACAATGTTGATAACACACCCATGTTTTAGTTGTTGCTAAGTAGTGCCTACGCTAGTCAAGGACTTTCCAGCTTCCCATGCTCTACTGACTGAGAAGGCTGGAGGTGCACAAGAAGCCGGGAGGGGGCACAGCCAGGACAGCTGACCCAAACTGGCCAAAGAAACATTCCATACCATGTGACGTCATGCTCAGTACATAAACTGGGG
>NW_008794083.1:2668507-2677242 GCF_000699145.1 Aptenodytes forsteri
GATTTTATTTTATTTCAATTATTAAACTGTTTTTATCTCAACGCATGAGTTTTCTCTCTCACTTTTTCCCGATTCTCTTCACCATCCCACCGAGCGTGGGGGGAGTGAGCGAGGGGCTGTGTGGTGCTCCGCTGCCAACTGAGGTTAAACCATGACAAAGGTGAAAATATGAAAAGATTTTTCTGTTTACCATCCACTACAGGAAGAAATAAAGGCAACAACTTCTGTCTCCACTGCTACAGAGCAGTGCATTGGCAGAAGTCTATACGCTGTATCTGCAGAAAGGAGTGCTCAGTGCTGTCAAAGACAGTGAGTTCACATGTGTAGGAAGTTGGCTGTTTTCAAAACATCTGTGTGATTAGTTTCCCTTTAATTGCCTATTTAATTACCAATATTTCCACTGTCTAGAGATTAGAAATCTTCCTTAGAAATACCCTTTTTCAAGGATAATATGGTAACATTGACAAGGGCAAGAATTACTACTACTGGAACTACATTCAGGTACCTTCTATAGTAATAGGATATAAAAAACCACTAGAGTAACAGTGCTGCTTCTATACTTAATGATTACTGAATTAATGTCATAAAATAAAATGCTAACCATTATCTTATATAAAGTATATAGGTGATTAAAAATTCTATACTGCAAAATCACACTCAAAAGGAGATTATTCCTTTTGCCCTAAATTCTGAAATGTAACAGTTTTGCTCACCATGGAAATTTACATTTCTGTATGCTAGCAAAAAATCATTCAAAAAAGATTAAAAGATCATAGGTAAGAAACAAGCGAGCTAGGCAATGATAAGGGCACTCATTTAAGTAAGAGAGAAAGAGATGAGCTGTGGATTACAGTGACAGACTATGCATGAAGGACAGTGTGCAAACCTACACTGTAACAAAGCCAGAAACCAATGCATCTTCACTGCTGGTCCAAAACTGCAGTGTGACCACACAGTAAGTTTAGCAAGAATCTGGTGATGGACAGCTTTACATCAGGAATTACATGGTGCTATACAGGAAGAGCAGAATCATTCATAATGTTATTGTTCAGTTTACATTTTCACTCTACCCTTGTCTGTTCCGTAAGGTACAGGTAATGAACAATGAGGTGTTTCAGTGCCATGAACTGGACAATATCTAAACACCATATCCAAGGGTCTATAAGACCTCTGAATTAATTCTTTCTTGTAAAAACAGAAAAATAATATTCAAAATCAAAACACCATTATTAAGTATCTTGTTCCCTTTTAATTTCAAAGAGTTACAAACCTTCCCACTTTTGGTTACGTAGCTGTGTTCAGACCCATGGCTCTTCCGTAGACTTTACAAAAAATCAAGGAGGAATAAAATGCAGTGGAACATTCCTCTGTAAAAAAAGTTTACAATCTTGGCTATAACTACTAGAGCCACCTAACATCAGAAAGGAACTGTAATGATTTTTTAAAAATGATCTGCATACAATCCTATGCATAAGTCTGTAATTTACAGGCCAAGGGCAAAATTCTCCTCTTCCATGCACACTACAAATGTAGTATCTGTGGAGTCTATCACAGTGCTTATTCTGCACCGACTGGTAGCTCCTATTTCCATCAGTGGTGTTTCCGGTGCTGAAAAAGCAATAGGACGCAGCAGTCAGGCTAGGGCAAAGAGGTTTGCTCTCACTGCTGGCTGAACCCTGCAGCACTAATCACCATGACACAACTAGCCATCCTTCTGGTTTAACAGAGCTGATCTACAGTTCTAACCAGCTGCTTCTGTGTACACAATTATTTGCATGTGGTGGCTGGGAGTGGCCTCATTTTTTTTGCATTTATGATTTTAATTGTACATATTGCACACACTGAAATTCACTGTATTCCGTGAAATATCCAGAGAAAGTCTGCCTGCAGTTTGCATTTGTTACTGTATTCTTTGATGTGTTCACATCCAATCTTGTGACCACATGTGAATAGCACAGGTCAGATGAAGTAAACCTTTGCCAACAGAGGTGTCCTGGCTAGGGGCCAGGTTGAGTGCCACGGTACAGAGCTTTGCAAAATAAACTTTCTTATCTTCCTACCTTTTTGATCATGTGCAAGAAGCACATTTCTTGGCCCTGGCTGTCCGATTTTCAGTGTCACTCGTCTGGCCTTCATTCATCCCAAGTTGAAGTTTAAATATTTTAATTTTTTCTTTTGCGTTTTGTTTTCTTAAAAAGATGCGCAGGAATTCATGACTATGTGGACTCAGTGAGGGGCACCACAAAAGACAGGTGACTGCAGGACACTGTCATTGGCTAAGGAGCAGGACATCTCTCACAACAGAAGCACAGATTTCTTCCTCCGGTCCCATGGTATTATTTTGAAACATACATACCTTCTGGTATCAAATTCCACACTAAAAAAACAGCCTCGCAACCATACAGTTCCACTGACTGCAAGAGCTTGATTTCAGGTTGGCAGCAGTTAGAGAGGAGAAAAAAGCCAGCTTCCCAAGCTTTCGCTCTGCTGTTACAGAGCTCAGAGCAGCTCCTGTCCCCAGTTATGGAGAATGGACTAGGTCTGGCAACCTTTGCAAGATACCTGTAAAGGATGCATTCCCAATACTGGCCTGACCTAGAACAAAGTCCTACACTGTTGTTCTGGGACACATCATATGGCCTTTCTCTCACTTCATCAGAGTTCATCAGAGCTGATACTCTCCACAGCTCTCAATCCTCCCCCCTCACTGTCTCTTCTCTTGCTTTCATTGGATAGGGTTACCAATTAATTCCTTTCTTCGTTCACTTTCCCACTGATTTTTTTTCTCCTCTCCATGACATCAGGGGCCACCCTTTCAAAGCCAGGTTGGGACCTCCCCCACTCTCCCAGATGGACAAGAAATCACACTACCCCTGTTTCTGTCATCCTTCCAACTGACAGAAGTTAGTCCCACCTTCCTCATCATAATTAAATATTGCAACTCCAATCCCAGCAACCTCTCCACAGCTTTGGATTCCTATCTTAATCCCTTCCTGCTCTTCTCTTTCTACTCAGAATATAATCAATCCTTCCAGCACAAAACTGTAAAAGGGTGTGACTTCTGCCTTCTTTGGCTTGCTTTCCCCTAGTTATATGACAATGTTTTCTTTAACTATACTACAACCTTTTCCTTTTTCCCCATCACAGTTTAAGAAATTGCCTTCCTGCTCACCTCTTCTAGCCTTCTCATTTAGACCCAAAGATTGCCCCTCCTAGTCTTCCTTACCTCTTTTTTCACCCCTCCCTTGTTCTTCTCTATCACTTCTCACTTAGCCCAAACTTCTCCCACAATAAAGGCAGGCTTTGATCTTACCTTTTCTTAAAAAAAAAGTAATCCCATCTGTCTCTCAAACTATTACCTTTATTTCTTATTGAGCTCACTGAATGAATTGCAAGAGGTTCACCTGGTCATATTCTTGGACTACCAGCCCTCTGGCTACGATCTCCCTGGTCTGCATCCAAGACCGTACTCAGTGTAGACCTGACCCATGACTGTATTTCCTACTACCCTTACATATCATTCACCTTCTGTGCTAAGAGTTTTGCATGACTCGTGGTTTAGAGCTATTTGTTCAATCCAAACTGCCACACACTACACTTCTTCACAAAACAATCCTTGAATTCCTTACAGTCAGTCTCAGAAACAAGAAAAGAAAATGTAATTTTCTTCACAAAGTAGTGGTCAAGGTGATGCTAGTACAAGGAATCTCCAACCACCTGTACTACTGCTGAAGACAGACGAAAATCTACACAAAGAACTACAAAACATTGTTTTTCAGAAAAGGAAAACCAAATCTGTTCAGTCTGGCTGCAGGAATCATGCAAAATTCACTTATTTTTCCATCTTTAAAATTGTAGACTTATTTTGTGTGATTAGCAACCTCTTTTAGTGAAATTAAACAACAGAAATGTGACAGAGCTTCAATCATATTTCAAAAGGTGAATCATAAGCAGTGGAGCCATGAAGTATTTCAAAAATTGATATATTTGGTTTTTAAGTGACTAAACTATGACTATACTGGACAAATAAAAATATTCAAACACCATAAAGTTCTGTTAAACAAAACAGAAAACTATTTTGAGTCACATTTAGGAAGATACTTATCTGCCTATAGCTGACAGGAATATGTAAGCACACTTGAACATGAATGTACATGAACCCCTCAGTCTGTGTAAAAAGGATTCATCAGTTCAGGCTACCACCTGTGTTCATACCTACCACTAGACGCATGCAGTTTTCTTACTGGCATCAGCAAAATATTTTTTGCTGTACCTTTTGTGCTTTCCACACACATCAGCCAATGCACATCTGAAGTGCAGCTAAGGGCACCTCCTGAAATTTCAGTTCCTTAAACTCCCTCTCCTATAACCTTTTTGTGACTAAGACTGCCCTAGGAGAAATGGTCCTGGTCCATATCTTGTCCAAAGCAGGTTCAGGAGAGACCTTATTAGCTGGGGCTCCTTTCTGTTACCTTTTTTAAAGTCCTGCCATGTTGGCTGGAAGCAGTACTCTAGCAAAACACTAATATTTCATCCCCTATTTATAAGCTATTTAAGAACCACTCTAAGATGCCTCCTTCATCCAGAGCCCAGTGTGTTACAGTGCCAAGGTTAATTGAGGAGCTAAAGGCCAAGATTAAGTTCCACCTATTCTCTGGGAGGATTTAGTTTCCCATGTTACTATAAAGATACTTTCCTAGATGCACATGGAAGCTGACACAGCCAACCGCAGGACCTCTGCCTGCTGCACTTCTCTCCCCAAAGAAATGCTAACCCCCATCAATCTAAATGAGTCCAATTCCCATCTACACTCATTTACTGGCAGGGTATTACAAAGGGGCCATTGTGTAAAAAAGTCAGGCTTTCTGACCTTCTTTTTTTTTTTTTTTATGAAGGATGCCATCAGCATACCAACATCTTTAGATACCAATCATCCATTCTATGCAGCCCACTTCCTCCTCCCCTTTCCAAAATCCCCCCACTTAGCAAGAACACTACTTCAGTTTTAAATGTTAACAACACAGCTCTTTGACTAGGTAACAGCAATAAACACTGAGCTCTGAAATCTCCACTGTAGCTGAGGTTCTTTTTTTCTCCCTCTCACACTGCAGTAAAACAAACTGGTGACCAAGTTATTGAACTGAAAGAAAACATTTCAATGAAAGCATTTCCATAATACTGCTCACTGTCCTGAATGCATTTTCAGGATTGTAACAGAGCAGAAAGGTTATCAGTAGTCAACTGATGAGCTGGAAAAAGACAGGGTATCTAACTAGCTAACTCTGAAGTATCTAATTAAAATTTAAGTAAACTTGAGAGTTAGGACAGCTGGAAGAGGCACTGGGAAACTCTCAGAAGCTCTATGCCTTGTACTTAAAAGGCAAGTAATAAATAACGGGAATTAATTTAGTGTGCACAAAGTATGGGAGCTCAGTGGCAAAGAGATCACTGTTCCAAGGCCAGCTGGTGTACACAACTGCACATGAACATCCTTTTTGTACAGGTAGTGGTCAGTGAGAACGGTGCTCAGCTCTACGCTGTATACATCAAAGCACCTGTTTGTAGAAGCATAGCTCGTACTTAGCAAAAATGTTGTCCTGACTGCTGGGAGTAAGTCAAAGTTTGTGAAAGTTACCATCACTGCAGTACCTAAGCACTTAAATGCTAGGCGATATCATTGTGATTAACAGTGAATGTCTATTGTGGCATCAACATCTTTCAAAGTACACAGATGGGCCACAGCCAATTGCATAAAGACTGCAAACACATGGTAGGATTTCTTTGCCCTTTGGTACCACGAGGGTACGACTGTCAGCCCAGAGCTGCCACAGACAACAGCCGCACTGCGCTGGATTGCTGCCATAGAAGGAAGGTACAGGAAGGCAGAGTAAGACAGTTCCATCCTTCTCCCAGGAATATCAACTCCTCACAAGTCAAATTTGGCACATTTAGGCCTGAACCATGCAACTGGAGAGACGCTTCCAGATCCTGCAGGAACACACAGACTCTGACCTGAGCTCAGGAACTGTCTGAACACACCAAAGGGAAAAGCAGAAGTTCAAACTATCCAAGTCTCTTTGTGCCCCAGGACAGTATGATCCAACAGCCTGAAAGCATAAACGCTCCTCAGTTTCTCTGTTGGTTTGCTATCATGCTCCTCTTATGCACGCCACATGGCCTGTAGCATATACCACATGCAAGACCCAGGTATAGGCTGCTTTGCCAAGGAGCGAAAGGAAGAATGTTTCCTCTGGTTCCTCTGCACTCATGCTAGATCATCTCGTGAATTGGTGAATTGCACCCTAAATCAACTATAAGAAATTCCAAACTATTACTTTGCTAAAATAAAGCCATGTGTACTTATTTTATACTCTTCTTTACCAAAGCAACAGGGTGCTCAAGAGACAGAGAGGAGGAAACTTTCTCTCCCTTGCCAGCTTTCCTGTGTGCAGCAGGTATAGAACGCAAGAACAGCCACGTCAGTTCAAACAAACGAACATCTATTGCCCTGCCTCTGACAGGGGCCAAAAGTATCTGCCTGAGGGATCATGTAAGCACAAAGCAAGAGCATAGTCACACTTCCCCAGAATACCTTTGCAGCCCAAAGATTTCATGTGCCAGAGGTGATGCCTTCATGCTTTAATAGCTGTATCGCTCAAACTCACAGCCCCTGGGCAGGGAACAGGCCCTGTGCCATTCACCTGGCTCACAACCTGCACCCACAGGGCACCTGGGGTTTACTGTGCCACTGGCAGGTTGCATGACTTCTTCTGATGGCAGCAGAATAACCTGCATTAATGTTTGCCCGGAGCATGCAGGGAGAGGCCATTGCAAGAGCAGTTGCAACGCACAAGCTTCAGGCACCATGAGAAGCAGTTACAACACCTGCCTAGCTGGCAAGCTGGCACTCAGAAGCACAGAAAAAGAGAAATTTAGCGGGAGAGGCTATCTACTGCTCTTCGAAGTGACTGAGGGCTGTGAGAGCTCACGGGAAACCTCCAAGAGGATGGCAATGGGCAGAAATATTTAGCTGGTGGTAGCTACAAACAGAGTTTGACTGCTGGTTTTAATTTGACCCTCATGCAACTAGAGTGTGAGAGACATTCAACAAATGAGCAACTGCATCTGAGCCAGCTGAAGACCTAAAAGATGGGCTGCTTTTAGTACATATTCCCATATGCCATAGGAAAAGGACAGATAACAGTGCAGCTCTAGAGGTCGTGGAAGGGAATACTACAACGGCCCTCTCCAAAAAAATTAAGGGATGTCAAGAAATTCTGGTTCAGACACTACTGTGGAAAAAGGAGTATTTCTGTGAGGTACATTTCTGCTGCTGCCTATTTCTACAAATCACAGAAATGCAACTTTTAAAAAGGGCACAAATATAGAGAGACTAGGCCAAAAACCCTTCTTGGAAGCCCTTGGGTAACACATGTTTCAGCTGTGGCTACCAGCTCCTGTGCCTGAGCACTCCGAGGTGAAACAAAGGGCTATTGTAACTCAATTCACTGATTTTTAAGGAGTGTTTCTCTCCAAGTTTGAATTACTCACAATGTCTTCCGACCAGAACTAAAGTTAAAATTTCTCCTACTTTACAAGGCCATATAGGGCATGTCTCCTTGTTGAGGCTGGCCCTGACGAATGTGGAGGCAAATCCATGAACACAGGCACTCCTCACAAGGGTTACGAATGAACTCCTCCAGCTGCGGATGCTTCCGTGTACTCTCTGTGAGGGAGTTGTGGCAGTACAGAGATTGTGCCCTGCTGTGCTAAAATGCCATGACCGTAGGCTATCTTCTTCCCTCCTGTTACTCCATGAGGATGATGCATTTAAAATCCAGAACGGATCTGAGGGAAAAGGTCTGAGTTCTCAGACATGCCAGCTCTGCATTATCATACCATCAATGCTCAGAGCGGGCAAGAAGGAAAAGGGCTGGTAGAGGGAGGAGGACCACAGTCAGACTGGCTGGCCAAACTGCCAGGAAGAAGTGAAGCTTCACGAGAAATACTTTGTCATCTATCAGGGACACCCGAAGGGCTTTTTAGAAATATTTCTTGCATGTTTGCATTACTCCACTTTGTGCTCCAGGGCATTCAGCTACACCGGGCAGCTGAAGAAACAGTGGCATTAACCCTTAACACCAAGAATAAAACTGACCTAGAATAAATAATAGTTACTAAATAGTTTGTCCATTTCACTCCATTATAAAGGACACTGCTACATTGCTCCCACCCCACTGCCTTTGTTAAGAAGCTTCAAAAAAATCAAACAGAACAAAACAGAAAGGTTCCCAACCCTGCCTTGATTTTTTTTTTAAAATCTCAAAGAAGTAAGACTGATCTCATTTTACTAGATGTGGTTTCTCATTTCCATACTGGAAGTGCCATCAGTTGTTCCTGGTTTCTGGTATTGGCAAAGTTAACAGCGTTAAATGGGACAAAACAGGGCAGAGGACAAAAAAGAAAGAATGAGAGAGTCTTGTTTAAAAAGGCAATTCTGATTTTTATGTAGGTGTCGTGGTTTAACCTCAGTCAGCAACTGAGCACCACACAGCCACTCGCTCACCCCCCCCACGCCCGGTGGGATGGGGAAGAGAATTGGAAGAGTAGAAGTGAGAAAAACTCATGGGTTGAGATAAGAACAGTTTAATAACGGAAATAAAATAAAATCATCATCATAATGATAATGATAATGATAATGATGATAATAATAATAATAATAATAATAACAACAA
>NW_008794083.1:2677326-2712266 GCF_000699145.1 Aptenodytes forsteri
GTTTGGGTCAGCTGTCCTGGCTGTGCCCCCTCCCAGCTTCTGGTGCACCTCCAGCCTTCTCAGTCGGTAGAGCATGGGAAGCTGAAAAGTCCTTGACTAGTGTAAGCACTACTTAGCAACAACTAAAACACGGGTGTGTTATCAACATTATTGTCATACTAAATTCAAACCACAGCACTGTACCAGCTACTAGGAAGAAAATTAACTCTATCCCAGCTGAAACCAGGACAGTAGGATACAGAACAGGTGTTAGGAGAAAATGGGCTTTGAGGGCAGCACAAAAAGCTACTTGGAAACAGAGAAGACCATTCCCATTTCACCTCATCACTCATTTATGGGGAAAAGAAGCATTATTTATAATACATTATTCTGATCCTTACACTGAATTATCATCCAGGCTGAGGACTGAATATAGCCCTAATGTTTTAAGTAAATAAATGTGAAAGGCTAAAACAGTGGCCACTGTGAGGTGGAGAGGCACTCTTATATCGCACCAGTGAGGAAGCACTGGGGAGGTACACTATCTCCAGGAAGAGAACAACTGAGAACAGCTATGAGTCACTTGGAAAAGGTGTGTTCAGCTACCCATAAAGAAAACACCTTGGGGAATTCATGGGCTGCAGTGGTGGAGCTGCGTCAACAGCTAATATACAAAGCTGCTACCAGGTTGTAGATATCCTGGGAGATGATAAACATGCATCGGTGTCTGTGTGTGAGAAAGAGATATAAAAAGGACCCATTCATTCAAATAAAACAATCTTATCTGAACTTTTGCCTAGAATTGAAACAAAACCTAAAGTGTTCCTTTTACTAGAAATTCAAGCAGCTTGGCTACCTTTTGTCTTAACTATTCTTAATTCCTGTGAACTTTTGTACTTCCTCATTTCTTCCCAAGCAGCAACAGCATTGCTACAACAATGGCTTTACAGCACTTCTTGTTCATTCTGAAAGAAGAAACGCCATGAACCTGGCAAAAAAATCTATTCTTGATGCTTCTCCCAAATATTTAGATCGAAAGAGTGTAATGCCATGAGACTGTACAAACAAAACAAAAGGCATCTTCATATGCATTAAGGGAAGCTGTTGATAAAAGGCTACTCCTGTGCGTTTTTGAAAAATCAGGCAAGAAAGAACAAGCAGTTTGCCTGATTTGGGGAAAGTTCAAATAAGCATCAGAAAACTTTAAAAATCATATTCAATCTCTGAGCAGTTTTTGTTTGTGGAGTTTTTTAGACATACACATTTGCCTGGAACATACTTAAAGGAGTCTTCATTTTTTGTGATTCCGTCCATGCTGCTTTAAAAGACATGGCTCCACTGCAGGAAGCAGAACGACAACAGCTGTGAGAAGAGCTACAGTCCAGTGCTCTGTGCCAGCCAGGCTCTGAGCCCATGATGAATCTTCCCCTGTCATGTAAAATTCAATACTGAATGCTTTTACAGGAACGAAACAAAAAAGGGCACTCCAACTGTACTAAGATCTCAGCATCTGCTAACAGAATTGATAAGTAGCTAACGTGGCCAGGCATTTAAAAACAGAACTTTATGAAGCAGAGTAATTCTGTTATCTACTATTCAAGCACAGGGTTTGTCCTTAGCTCATGAGAAAAAAAAAAGGTTCAAACTTCAGAGCTGTTAACAGAAATCAATGCAACTCAATCAGAGGAGAAATCCTACATCAGTCTTTGAAAGCTGAGGAACGCAAACAGAAGGAAACTCATATAATGTCTGACAGGTATTGTGAAAGAAGTGGAGCAAAGTCCCAAGCAATATATACTTGTAATCCCCAGTGGTGTTATTCAGCTGAGACTCACATATCTGAGCCAAATAATTTCCCTGAAAAAGATGTCGCTGTACTGTAAATTGCATGCTGTCTACTGTAACCTTTCAGTATTTCCCTGTCTTCACAATTAAGCCAGTATTCAAAGGCAACACAGAACAGCTCAGAAAGTGTCTTTGTCCACATGCCACCTTTATGTACTCCTTTTTTGTGTTAGTCAACATGTCCAGTGACAGGACAAGCAGCAATGGGCACAAACTGAAATGGAGGAAATTTAACTTTAAGGAAAAAAAAATTGTACTGTAAGGGTGATTGAACACTGGCACATATTGCCCAGAGAGGTTGCAGAGTCTCCATCCTCGGAGATACTCAATCCTAGCTGGCCACAGCCCTGAGCAACTTGCAGTAGCTCACCCTGCTTTGAGCAGGGGGTTGGACTAGACACTCTCAGAGTGCCTGCCAGCCTCAGCTGTTCTGCAGTGAGTCAGTACAAGCTGGACCAGCCTCCAGTAGCAACCTCTAACAGCACCTCTGCTGGCAGCCCCTTCCATATTAGCCTTTCTCCTAGCTGGAGATCATACAGTGGACCTCATGTCTACCAGGAATACCTTCTATTTATCTACTATTCATGTTCCCACCTACATTGTTTAAGAACTGCTTGCTTTTTAGCATCTAGTTTTCCAGCATCATCTAGCCTCAACATTTCCTCAAATGGTGATCAAAACCAATCACATATGTACTTTGTAGTAAATGGTGCTTAAAGCATTGAAGAACTGGGGCCTCTCAAAAATAAATATACAAACAAACAAACAAACAAATAAATAAATAAAATAGGCTGGATTTGCTATTCTTTGCTCCTTTTCTTTCTTCCCATTCACTCCCCACATCTGAATACTTCTTCCAACCTATCTTTGTGCCTGATCTCACTCTGATTACAGGTAAACACTGAATTATTATGACCCACCTTCCCTCCCACCTCCCATTTCTCTCGTCCTCATATTTCCTCCTACGTCCAATCTCATTTCTCTCTAAAATTCTCCATGGGCTAAACCACAATTTGCCCTCACAAACTAATGCATTCTCAAAACAGCATGACCTGCATATGGGCAAAAATTTATATAAAAGCAGGTAAGTATTCATCCTTTGCACATAAGAAACTAAAAGAGAAACTCTGGGCTCTGTAAAATAAAGACTTGTGAAGGAAATGTGGATTTAGACTGAACACAGAGTTGGATCTCTGCAGTTTACACTTTTAAGACTGACTCTTCTGCCACTACCTTGATCTAGGAGCTGTGCTATTCCTGTGAGCCTCAGCCCATATCAAGGTAGAGCCCTGGCAACTATGATTTTCAGCTCTCCTCATTTCCACTGCATCCATTATTAGCCTCATTTCTCTTCAGTCTCTTTCCATTTCATCTCTAAGCTGTCCTCCACTCAGCATCTCCCTAGTTCTCCAGTTCATCTCACTTCATGCACACCACTTACATGTGCACTCCTTTATCCCATCACCTGCTTGTATACCTCTTTTTGGGGGAGGGGGAGTGGAATACAACAGGTACTTGTTTACACTTGCTTTCCGTATATTTTTATTAGTAACAGACATGAGGCCTCAGATAATTTTCCTGTGTTAATAATACCCATCCGTGTAGTAGCCTGAATCATGAAAAGCTCTCAATAAGTTAATAACTCCTTTTCTGCCTCAATCATTACAGCTGAATTTGAATTTTGCAACCAAAGGTGATCATAGTCAAATGCACCGTGTCATCATTAAAAATTCCCCAGCTTCAGATTTGAGATGTCTCCCTAAATCCTTTGTTATATATGGGGCTTGTCATCCACTGGCTTTTTCCTACTACAGAACCAGAGCTACACTCCTCTCTTACATCTTGCACTTTAGGATCAGACTCAGGAAAACTAGTAGCACACAGAAACAGAAAGCTGAGACCTAGAGACCAAATTTTCTGTAAATAATAACAATGGAAAGCTAGAAATGCCTAACAGTATGTTCTGATAGGGTGACATGGCCCCAAAACAATGCTTTAAGAGACACCTCTTTTCTTTACTGGAACACAAGAGAATGGTGGCTTAAATATTTTAAGATCTTTGTAAAATCCTTTACACAAAATCACTTTCACGGATTTCATAAGAACTCTCATTCTTTGAAGTACTTATAGCAATTTCCTTCTTCAGAGTAAGGTACAGAGAAGCATTAACAACTCTATCTTCCAAATGTTCATGTGATAAATAAATATTACTGCCCCCATTATACAGGTGATGCACCTGAGACAGACAATTTGTACGATCTGCCCATGACTGCAGGGACTGGAATGCCAATGTCAAACTATAAAAATAGCTTCTTGTGTGTGGTTCAGATGAGCAATATCATCATTGCCTTTACACATCTACTCACTAAAAATACTGTGAATTTGAGCACATTCATTTTTTTCTACATCTTATCTTACGACACTGACTCACATGAATTAATCCCTCTTTTATATTCTGCTCATTGACTAAATAATGAAATGTTCTAAAGACATTAAAGGATCGACGCCCACAGAATCAGCATTTGGGTAGGTACAACATGGCCCAAAATCACTTCTATAGGTACAAATGGAAACTCAAAAAGTTCAGGATTCCAGTGACTTGATGAAGGTCAAGCAGTAAGCGTGTTCCCAAGCTACAAACTGATGTTCTTGATTATCTGGTAAACAAGGCAAAATTGTCCAGGAGGCCCTCATTGCAAGCTTATTGCAGACCAATTTGAACATTGACAAATATTTGTCAAACTGCAGGTCTTTGCTGAAGATGCAAAGCTTTTATTTTGTACTTGGTTTACAACTAAAAGGAGTAAAAGCTCTTCTAATCTAACTGCATTTCATTATTCTCCTAGTCTGTAAGCAACCCAATTGCTTAAGCAAGACATGCAATAATGCATGAGTTAATAATAAACAGAACAGCTCTCCCTTTTCCCACATCAGTACTTCAAACCACTCACTTAGAATCACCTAAACTCTCCAAAATCTGAACTCTTCAATCACCGATGTGACTGAAGCAGGGTTTGTTCTGAAGTCCTTTGCAATCACCCCCTCTCCCACAACATGGAGTCAAGTAAAATGTATTAAAGCAGAGAACAGAATAACCATTTGCTATATGCTTACAGACAAATAAGACAGGAAAGATTTCTCCTGCTGGCCCTAAAGTTACATCCAAAAGAATATACAAAAGCCTCAATAAATGGTCACGGTCAGACAAAATGGTAAAGCACTCCACTCTTACCTGGAAAGTACAGTATTTAAAGTCATGTAAATATGATTACTTGGGTAAATGAGGGTTAAAGACTTTAAGTCATCACAGATGCATTGTGTCAGAATGACAATACTGCTTTGTAAGGAGACTTTTATCATGCAGTTGTACAGTGTTTCTTACCCAAACTAAAATACTGTAAGACAACTGAGAAATATGCTGCAACTGAAGACGAGTTCCAAGCTGCCCTCTCCTGTAGTGTCTTTTGGACCAAAGCTCAAAATGTAACAAGAGTTTACAAGCAAAAAGAATATAGTGAATGACACAGAGAAGAAAAAATATTCCACGACTATGAATGTGCTCCTGTTGGAATAACCAATGCTTTTAATTAAGAAGTTTTCAAGGAAGTTCATGGCCCAGCACAAAAGTTACAGAAATCACTTGAGAGAAAAAGCTATCAAGAAGTAGGAGAAAATTCCCTGTTTTGACTTTGGCAGACAAAATCCACAGGTGCGTTCATAATTTTTAATCAGCTTGGTGAAAGAGCAGAGCATCCTGACTGACAGTCCAAATTTTAAACTTACACTTAAAAATGATGACAAGCAGCTAGCAAGGGCTTCAAGGAAAGGTAGTATTTTGGGGTGTTTGTCCTAAAAGGTACACTGTTTTCTTTCTTAAATCAACCCACACGATCTCATTACCTGATCAGAGAAAGACAAATTTCTGTACCCTGAACTGCGCAGACTTGAAAGACCACAAAAGGGGTGAAGCATTCATAGTCAGGACTTATGTTTAGACATGGTAGGTAGTTCAGAGAGCGTTCGAGGAAGGAGAAGCACCTTTCAAAGTGTGACACCCAAGCCCACAGACATAAGAAGATAGCTGGCACTGCCTAAGTATGATGGGAATTTCAGACTCAGTTTCTTCCCTTACCTTTGCATTACTGCACACAGCTCAAAGCACTGACAGAAACTTCATAAAACATTCAGAAAAAACCCTCTCACCCCAAAAGGATTAAGTACACATACATTTCCCTCTACTTCTGTCAGACTCTATTTGTTAGTTTCTTAAAAGACAGAAGGGGCTGCTTTGGGGAGGAGTGGGTTCTGTCTCCATTCTGGTTTTGGTAAAACGTACAGAAACTCCGTTTATCTCTACAGTACAGCAGCTGTGATAATAGTCTTGTCTACAACCATCCAATTCCAGCTTTCCTAGCAAGCAAGGAGCACTAAGGATATTGTCTTGTTGCTGGAACAGGGACACCCTGTGCTAAAATTTACTACAGTTCAAATCAGCAAAAATGTTTACATTCTTTTAATTGAATTACGCTATTTCAAACTTTCTCCACTGATTTATCTTCCATCAGTTTCCTCCATACTTCCATTCATGCTTAGTGTCATGCTGCTACATTAACATTTGCAAACTGTGCATCAGGTTGGTTATGTTGCAACTAGTTGTTTATTTACATTTATTTTTCAACACAGGAGGTAGAATAAAACACAACTAGAATTATTCTTCCACAAATCCTCTCAGGGAGTTCACAAACCTTCCCCTGTCCTCTCTACTCCAATTCCCTTATTATTTTTCAGTTTCATAAGCTGGTTAGATGGAATCAGAAATACACACAAAATGTTAAGAGCTGTCTTGACAGCCTTCAGTGAATTCCCACCATAAGCTCTTTCACATCCTCCAGCAAGCAAGCAAGCAAGCCAAGGTGTTTTGTAAGAGCAACCCACAAATCTTAATGAATACATTTAAGAAATTAACTGAAGCTTTCACCATTTATTCTGCAGCATCTCACAAGGGTATAAAAACCTCACCTCCAGATTCAAGCAACCAAAAGTACCTTTTCACACAAAGCTCTTATCATCAGACCCTGTATAAGAAGGTGCTTAAAATGTACACAAGCAGAGGAATAGAGAGAATTATGTTTCACCAGTTACTCTGATGAATTTTGCAATGTAAGTCTGGAAGTCTAGCACAACATGAGTCTATCCACTCATGTATTGTGTGGATTTGTATTGGTTTTTGTACTAACCCTACTTTAAGTCTCTTCTAGCACAGATCACAGACCAGTTCTGCACTAATACTATTCCTGAAGTTAATCATCAGAACCTGCTATTTCCCCTAGCCCTAAAAGACAGAGTGAAAAGAAGCAAGGCAAGAATTAAAACAATTGCCTTGTATGGTGCAATCCAACTTCAACCAGAATCCAGAACATCACAAACAAAACATTTTCATTTTATTACTGGTGGTGAACAAGTGCTTTGCTTGTCCTTCTTACCTGCAAAAACACTCTATTACTACAATCTGGAAAGGTAGCCGAGTGAAATGAACATATCCCAAGCTGTCCCCTCACCTTAGATATACAAAATGAACAGAGAAGCCAAAAGATAGGGTAAGGTTTTATACAGCTCTTCAGCAGATCTTGGTAAGAGATTGATCAGTACTGCCAAAGTACTGGAAGACCCCAGAGGACCTGCTGCTCCCTATCACATAAACTGGACTCATTTCTGCTCAGTATAGTAATGGAAAGAAGACAACGGGGGCATGTGGGCTCTGTGGCAGTCTCTGCGGCTCTTCAGCATGTGCAGTGCTTCCAGGTACGGGCAGCTCTGATGCAGCATAGCTCAGACACAACCACCTGCCCCACATCTCTTTCTGGGGACGCTACCACTGTCAGTCCCACACTCCAACCATGCTCAAGCTCTTTAAGCGCAGAAGGACTCAGCAAGAACACAGTCTAAGAAGCGGGCAGATGAAGCCTGTGCAAAAGATGGGATAAACTGGCATTTAAAAATATGAGGCATAAAGCAATGTCTTCAAGCAGCTGCTGTGAACCCAAACGGGGTGAAAATTTCATCCCTTACACAAAGACGTTTCCTACAGGACCACAGTGCTGATTGCCTATTTACACATTTCTTTTTCTGATTTTCAGTGGGACATTTTTTCCCTCTTAGTGCACAGTTACATGAAAAACACCATTGAGTGCCAGTTTGACTGCTCCAGTTACTGAGTGACTATTTTGGTTTTTTCCAAACCGCTTGCTGAAGAAGGGTGGGGAGACGTATAATGACAGGGTGTCCGAGGTGACCATGTTGTGTTCTCACAAGATAACAGAAAAATGAAGCACAGCCTTTTGTGCATTTCTGCCTGATGTAACTCATGAAGTTCCTTCTTATGAATGCAAAATATTCATTAATATTTTTGGGAAGATTTGAAAAGAAGATTTTTTTATCTTGTTTTATAAATATTTTCAATGGCAATCTGGATATTTTATTCCTTCCCACTTCCCTACTAAGACTGTTTATTAAACCAGCAATTATAACACAATGTCTGTATGCTAAGTTGGGACTAATTTTGCTGTCACTGAATTCAATGGCAAATGACTTGAGTTCACAGGTAGCTGGCTTGATCCTTTTATTCAAAATTTCCAAGATACACATTTTAAATGTATTGTACTGATCAATACTGACTGCAAAAAATTTCCCTTCACCTTTGCGTCATTTTCCACATGCTCAAATACCCCAGGTTGTTTATCTTCATTTATGAATTCTAAATATATACTTATGCTGCAGGCTTTTCAGAGCAGGTAGTATTTTATTATTAGTCTGGGTATTACATATCGATACGGTGTTCTAATTTCAGGTCTTTAAATACTGCTTTAATATTATTAAATTCAATAATACTGATGACGATAAATGGAGAGAGTGTTTCTGGGACTTTGGGCTGGATAGATCCAGACTGTGAAGCTCAGGTGTGAATGCAAACTTTGGAGAAGTTTGAGGTTCACTTCAGGGACAACTGAAGGTCACTCCTTTCTAATGAAACATTCAAGAGTTATTTGTAGCTCACGGTGACATTTCACCATTACCACACATACCATGCCTTGATTAGTTTGGGATGAAAGGTAAGCAGGGTTGTTTCACTAACATGATTAGTTTTTGAAGGAGTGTACCTGAACTGTGAACTCATTTTACTGATCTTCCTAACCATCACTGGTCAAATTTAAAGAGTAAAATAAACAGCATATATGAAGTTGCTGCCTTTTCCTAATTTCATATAGTCATTTCCCCAAAAGTGTATCCTTACTAAAGTATGATGCACATGGACAATTTTGCAACAAAAAACTACTGCAGTCAAACTTACAGATCATGCAAGAGCATTATTTTTGCAAGAAAAGTTGTACCTGAAGATACTAAAAAACAACCACCATGTAAGGAGTGTCTTGGAAGGTAACTTAACGTGTTACCACACAAAATACAACTTTGTGCATTCTCCCTCAGGGTAGAGTTTACTTCCTAGTTCCTCCAATAATGTTGTGTTGAAATATTTAATGCAAATTTTGAAAAAATCTAACAAGCATACAGCTTTAAAGAGCCACATCATACATTTCTCATCGTTGCTCTCATTTAGCTTCCACCTACTTCAGCTCTCTAAATGCAATTCAGAAAGCTTCAGACACAAGTAAAATTTACGCTGAACTGTTGTTCAGCCACAGAAAGTTTTTTCTAGTCTTTGGCCAAAACTCTGCAGCTCTATCCTGCTGGCTCCATGTTGCTATTCAGGATATTCCACAATGACTGTCCTCTTTTAATGCTACCCCAAAGAGCAGAGACTATGTCATATCAGAAGGAGGTGAGAGAAAAGGCTATCATCCCAGCAAGCTAATCTGCACCAACTACATTTCTGCTCTGCTCAAATCTCATTTGTTCCAGGAACTCTCCTCTAAACAGATACAGAAACACAAAATATACAGTAGATATCACTGAAAAGAGCACTTGTCAAGAGCAAGTAAGGGTTACCAAAATATACATCCATGTGGTAGTATGTCACAAGCGCAGTGGAGAGGAAGGACATGCGGGTAACAGGAGCCTACCAAAAGATTACTTATCACTCTCTCCACAGACCCTCAACTACACATCTCACAAACAAAAGCTCATCTCCTTTAGCACACAACAAAGCACCTTCTAGTCCTCCCAACAAGACAGCAAGTGTTTTTTTCTTTTTCTTTTTTTTAAAATACAATTTGGCCCACATTGCCAGACACAGACTGATGATATGAGTGAAACAATATGGTAATGGAGTTCTTGCAGGTACCTCCATGTTACACATACCTCCATCTGGCTGTAAAATAAGTAAATGAATAAATGGAAGGGCTGAGATTTCCCCCTTCCACAGGGACATGAGCACTTGTCACTCTCTCCAGCTGCTACTTCCTAAGATACAAACAGAAGCTCAAGAAAATGCATCCGTCAGAAAGCACCAGTATGACAGGATCCACTGCAAACGCACCTTCCACTCTTGCCATTGTTTCCCCTTGAATCTATCACCTTAACGTGGCATTTGTAGTATGGTCTGAAGTAACCTCTTACATACAGCATAGATTGTCGTCAAATTGTTGTAATTAAACTCATATCAGAATAAATTTCATTTCTTATCTTCTTCCTACCTACACTGACCTAAGTAGTATTTTACTCCAGAAAGTGTCCCAGGGGGCTTTGCAGCAGAAGGGAGAGAAATGAGATTTGTCATAAGAAAAAAAGAGAAGTAGAAGAGTTTGATGCAAAATTCTACACTCTGTCTACATCTGCCTCTGCCGTCACTTACCTGATGAATAAACAAAACACTAAATGTGATGGCACTTCATCTAGTTATTTTGACTGCTCTCAGTGCAGAAGCCTATAGTATCAGCTCATACAACCCACAACAGTTATGGAAGGTATAAAAAACAACCCTGCTTACCTTTCATCCCAAACTTAGAGTGTCTTCCAAACTTCAGAATAATGAGCATTATTACTAAGCCAGTGCACACCAGTGCTGCAATTCCCACCACAACATACACCTAAAAAAGAGGACACAAACAGATCTGCTTGTTTTGTTCTCATGAACTACCTTCAAAGACATTCAACATACATTCAGATTAACCCAGTTAGGTAAAGAGATTCATTTCAACTGGGAAAAATTTGCACTCATATCAAAGAGTACAGAAAACAGACACTTGTTGCAGTTTCTCCTGTCCTGCAGAGAACAGAGATTCAGACACCTCTGAGAACAACTTTTTCAACATCCTACACATTCAAGAGAGGTGGGAGGGAGTGCACATCACCCCTTTCCCTTCCAGAAGAGTGGTATGTTAGAAGAAAACACATAAGAAAAGCACAGAGGAAAAAGATTTTTACTGTGAGGGTGACTGAACACTGCTACAGATTGCCCAGGGTGGCTGTGGAGTCTTCATCCCTGGAGATATCAAAACCAGAGTGGACACAATCCTGAGCAACCACGCTGGCCCCGCTTTAAGCAGGGGGGATTGGACCAGAGGATTTCCAGAGGTCCTTTCCAACCTGAGCTGTTCAATGACTCTGTTATCAGACGAGATAAGACTGTCTGGGATCCTCTTAATTTTTTAGCACAGTGTTCCAACTCACAGTCTACTCTCTGGTTCACAAACGCACATGCTCTCCACTGCCTGCTGCTTTATGCAGTCACTGATGCAGGGAGGCTGCAGTACCAACCAGGCTAGCTACCCACTATCAGTTTCCAACAATTCAGTTCAGGAGAGCATGAGAGGCAAGGCAGCAAAGGAGGAGGCCCACCAATTCAGCTACTTACACTAAAATCTACTGCAAATTATTTGATCAAAAACCTACATGAAATCATGTTTTAAAAACATAAGATTAGAATTTGAAAGTTCATTGCAGCACATCCTCTCTGTAAGGAGGAGCTGACTCCACGACTGGAATTCAAACAATCTTTAAATTACCTTGGATGTCTTTGTTTTGTAAATAAAGAGTTGCTCTCCTTGGCTAAAATTAGAAGCAAAGTCTTAGGCTAAAAAATTACAGTTAGTTGTTCGGAAAAGCATGAAACAAAATAACTAGCAATTTTACTTGAACTGAAAAGTGATTCACTCTTTCAAAAAAGGGGGGAGGGCAAGAGAGGGGAGTATTGATTGTCATTTTTTTCCTTTTTTTCTGAGTTTTGACCACAACACAGTAACAGCTCCGTTGTTCTGGTAGCTCAGGGTGCTATTACAATCTCCACAGTTTTGCGAGTTGTATAGCCAGAAAGTCCGCCAAGATTACAGATCAGGAAACAATGTATATACTTACAGTGATGCTATCTTCATTCTCTTTGTTGGAAACATCCGTAGAAGTGATTTGATTACTGTTATTTGTGGTGTCTCCAAGATCATTAGGCGTGGTTTCATACTCTTAGGAAAGGAAAAAAGGTTGCTTTTATAATTTCATAACCTTAGAGGTGAAAGGGTTGTCTTTATTATTTTTGCTCTGTAAGACGGTAAGGCCACTAACAACTCTTGGGACTCTGAGCTCTTTGGAAACAACACGTAATTGCTACTGTAGCTGGAACATTTCGGGGGGGGGGGCATCCCTGTGGCAGATAATCAAACAATGTGTTGTGACTGATAAACTTGAAAAGAGAAGCGATCTACACCATAATGTGTATCTCTACTGGAAAAACTAGAGTTAAATAAGAACTCCATCCATAAAGCTATTTTTATGCGCTTCTGACTTCCCATTAAAAATTAAAGACTGCCCTCTACACTGAACTTCTCCAGCCTTGTATTCAGCCAAATATAGGACAGTCTTAGAAATTAGCTTGGGGACTTTTGTTTACCTGAGAAGAACTGGGCAGATGGGTTTTTAGCTAGTTTATTACTATCAAATGTGAAATAGCTGGTTTCCTTTGTTTAAAAAATAATAAAAAAATATTGCTGTGTGCACAGAGGTTACAGTCTAGCATCATAAACTGTCATACAGGTAAATCTTTAAAAAATTAAGTGCCTGAGATGGTACAAAGAAATTTGATTTATCAAAATAATTCCACTGGCAGGTCTGCAGGGGTGAATCCAGAACCATCAAAAAGAATTAACATGGCTTCATTATTTATAATTATTTAAAAATGAAAGACAGATATTTACAGTCCATGATTTCCTGTCAAAACTATTCAAATGAGATAAAAAGAATTAAATAATGTACATATGAATGTAGAGAAACGTGCATTAAAGTAAAATAAAAAATGCATATATTTTATGATTACATCTGGAAATATATATAACGTTTCAATTTTATGACTGTAATGTGTGCAGATGAAAGAAACAAACAAGGGTAGTAATTGCATCTATTACAAAATGTACCTCCAGCATTGTAATTTAAATTTGCAATTAACTGCGTATTTCTTTACACATTTTGATTAAAATCAGTGCCGTAAGCCTACAGATGAAATTTTAACTGTGAATCTGAAAAAGCAAAGCACAGAGGCATAGCTCTCACTAACTACAGAGGCAGGAACTCTTCCAACCGCAGAGCTGCTGCTGAGCAAGGGCAGGGAGGGCCTGCACCTCCATAGAGTTTATCTTCTTTAGCTCCCAAGGCTATTTTGGAGAGCTCAGCTGGCAATGCTAGCAACAAGCTGCACTGGGCTTTTCATCTTCATGCATGCATGAACACATTTGCTTTCTGCAAAGCACTTGGCAGGCTGCAGATTTTTTGGTATATGAAGCTACGCAGCTACCTCTGGCACCAGTACTACAGTCAGTACAGTCAGGTTGTCTAATCAGCTCACGTAGTCTATTTTGGCTCTACACCATGCATGCCAAAGGATAGGACTCTTTCAAGCCAAAAGACATATTAAGTATACAGAGCTTTCATGAGAAACAAAATTTAATTTCCTGGTCTTTTACCGTTTGAATTCTCTGACACAGCACTGCATCTCTACGCCTATAGCTTCCTACGCAGCAAGGTTAGAACAGTAGTGAGAGGCAAATGAACAGCACTCCTTACTCCGGGCAGCACAAATGCTGCCTGAACGCTTGGACAAGGCACTGTGCAGACCACCCGCCACTGTGACTACACGCTTTGCCATAGCAAAGGAGGAGACTTCTGCTTCATTCATTTGCAGGCAGAGCCCGCTTTATAACAAGTATCTCAGCCTACAAGATTGGGCTTCCTTTACAATTAGCTGGGAAAATCTTCACAAAGATAGTTTTGACCAACCCTGTATTTATGGTAGCTTTGTAAGACCAATATATAAAACAAATATTTAGAGCCTTTGCTGCTCTGGCTCTGTAATACAAACTTTCAAGAAGGAAATTTTTTGCTCTTAATTTTACCTGTAAATAGTGGTGGGCAAGAGCCGATGCTATTTGCAGTTCTGTTTATGCTCACGTCTGTACTAAGCTACTGGAAATCACACCCTGAAGGACTAACGAGAACTATGCAGAGTGTTTCAGGTCTGGTCCGTAAATCCTCTGAATGCACTTTTATATTAAAATGGGCAAAAGCTGAAGTAGGCCACATAGGTACGCTGGTGTTGTGTTGCCATTTCCCACTGTATAACTGTGAAGCGCTTGCATTTGAACTAGTGCCAGATCTTCAAAGCGTCTTGAAATGGGTGAGCCAGGCAAGGAAAACATGCGCAACAGCTATCCAGCCAAAACCGGGCGATTCTGAGTTAAACAAATTCCTGTTCATTTCACTATGAAATCCTGACATAGGCATCAAGCACTCTGATACAGACAGGGTCACACCTCTTGACTCATGCTATGTGGGACTCGTATCGCTTCAGGGTCAGGTTCTCTGGTGCCGCATACCTCATGCAGCCACCTGTGACTACGCCAACTGCGGTGAATTGCAACTGAGGCTGGGCAGTATTTTGCAGCCATTTTACAAACAAGGCACATGGCGGCTAGGATACAGGCACAGTCACACCAGCACCGGAGGGGTCACTCTGCACAGTCCTCTGGGGGGTTGGGTGATACGAGACATGTTGTGTCTGTCATATTCACAACTACATTAGAAGAAGCAGTGTGGCATGAAGACGTGAACTTGGAGCCAAAGAACCTGGCTTTGCATTTGATTTCCTGCTTAGCCCCGGGTGAATCACTTTATTTCTTTCAGTTACTTCCCAGACAGGGCCAGGACGGCTTCTCCACTCTACCTTTTCCGCGAGGTGAGCCGGAGGCACTAGTGACTGCTCCGCACTTGCCGCAGGCGGAGTGCCCCGTGCAGCTGGGACTCCCCCCAGCAAACACAGTATCATGCAGCCTGCTGCAACCTCATCAGTTCTTCTGTTTCCCACTGTATGCTCAAAACACTTAATGGAAAACATTTAGAAATCACCTCACATGGAGTGCAGGACACAGAAGGTCAATTCCCAAGGGACAGACCAAACCCAGCTACAAAGGGCTCTGCTCCACGCAGAGGGGTACTTGAGGATGGGGTTCCCTGGCCCCCGTCACCCCTGCCTCTGTCTCCCCACAGCCTGGCCCTGCCCGGCCATGAGCCCTGCTGAGCTGAGCCCACCTAAGGGCCCGTGGCCCGGCCTCAGCGCCAGGGCAGTGCCTGATGCCTGGAGCTGTGGCTGCCCATGGGTCCCCCAGCTCCCCCAGGGTGAGCTCCACCTGGCTGAGGTGGTGGGATGGGCCTGGCTGCCAGGCCCTGCCCTGATGGACCCCCATGGGAAGCTCCCAGCTCTACGGCACCCCAATACTTGCAGGGAAGTACCTTGCAGCTCCCATTAATTTTACCCGTAGCCAACAGACTGACAGACACACAGCTAGTCCCAGTGCGCAGCAGGACCAAATCCTCTGCCGCCATCTTTACCCATTACACTGGGCACATTTGCAACATGATTAGCACAAGGCTCTGAAAAATGCATTTTAAAGGGAAGACTGCGGGGCAGGGGAATCTTCCTGCCAACATAATCTAAATTTTGGGTAAACAGGTTAGCATAGATACAGAGCGGCCTGAAAAAAATAAATGAAAACCGCTCAGTGTTTGGGGGGAGCTCATCCCAGGGGTCCCACTGTCAGCCATGCAGGCAGTGGTTCTCCGAAGAAGTGTATCAGTTCCTAGACTTTCCAGCTGGCCTCATTTATTCACCTCACTAACTGGACTTGTGAATTTGCAATAATTAGGGAAACACTCTGGACTACAAAGAGTTTCTCAAAGCAAGCACTGAGTCACTGAAACAAAGATCAAAGACAGCAGTTTCAAACAGCAGAAAGAAAAGCCAGGAATAAAAAAGAAGGCTGCTTTCATCAGGACTGGGTCTTGCAGGCTGTGAGCCACTAGCGCAACTCAAAGCGCCCATCTCAGCAGACACCTACCCAAGTCAATCGAAGCACAGCACTCATATGGTTAAAGCCATACACAGGCATCAGGACCTTGATAAACAGCTCAGAATCAAAATCTTCATGCATACAGCTTATATAATACAACACATGTAAGAAATTGTGTAAACCATCGCCACCTTCCCACCCGCAACCCCCCCCCAAAAAAAGAGAATTTGGAAAGAGAGGGAGTGGAAGCTATCCTTTAGTATTTCTAAGCATTTAAAGCCAAATTGATGCTTCAATTGCACATTTGCTAAAGTTTAATGACATGGAATGGAATCAAAGCAATAATATTTAAATCAGCTTAAGGAAACTTGAGTCATGGGCCATGTCATCCAAATAATAAGTACTCCAAACAGGATCCAGCTTCTGCTGGAAGCTAAAGGGTGTTTGGGTATGTTGGCTAGGATGGACTTCCCTACTCACCAGAAGTATACCAAAAGTATTATGTAAAACTAGCCAGTTGCTTTTCATTCTGCAGATTCTATTCTAGTGCACACTGGCTTTCACTAGGTACAGACCAAAACATTTTGCCTAACTAAAAAACTAATGTGAACACTGTGTCATCAAATCTTCTGGCACACACTCAGATATCACTGAGTTGATGGTCTGCTTATGCAAGAGAGATTAAGGGAAGGTACAAATGAGCAGACAGAGCAAAATAAATTGCCTACAGGAAAACTTACTTGTGCCAACCTCATTTTTAAGTGGGATTTAGGGGTATATTTTTGGAGGCAAAGCAAGTATGGAACCATCCCTGAAAAAATAAATTAAGTTATATAAGGAGAAATCACGAACTCTCTTTCCTCCAAGAAATGCCTCCAAAAGGTTCACAAAATCTCATGCCTGTGAGCTACATCAGGCAGCTGTCATCCTACAGCATCAACTGCAACCATTTGTAGCAGTGGATTTATGCTTCTCCTAATGTGAATCAAAAGCAGCAGAGTAAGTAAAACGTCGTATTGCCCTCATTTATCTCAGATAATATAAGGCAGGAGAAGAACCAAAAATACGAAGTACCTTTTACAATTGTGTTATAATATGTGCCATTTCAATTTAACTGAGCCTGACATTCAACCTTTTAATGGTTTCAGTTCCTTCATTTCTATCATTAAAATAAAAGAAAAAGGAAATCAAATATATACCATAAACGTCTGGATCCACAATTGGGCCACTACCTGTACATGGAGAAGAGAAAAAAAAAAGAAAAAGCCTTTGTAAATAGATTGCAAATGCTGGAAGAATAAGAGTTTCTTTAGGAGTTTTTTTAAGAGTTGACAAGTTATTTTCAATAGCAACGATCAGCACCTACACAAATGCAAAGCAACATCAATATACTGCAATATCTGTTTATCAGATTACGTTTACAACCATTTTAGAGCTATCCCAAAGTTTAATATTTTGCTTCATGTGAAACAGGTAATGCACAGGGCACTAGCTCTGGCAAAGGCAGGCATATTTCCCAACCAGGCAAAATTCTGCTTTCCGCTGCTAATGTATATCTGCAATAAGTGCAACAATAACTATTCCTGTTGAAAAATCAATGGTAAAATTCTCTCTGACCTTAAGTGGAAGCAGACTTCAGTGAGCATTAACAATCACTGACTTTTACCTGGTAAAAAATTTTGCTATTAAATCACCGTAAGAGCAAACTGATTTGGCTGCGAGCTGGCAAATTAAGGGCTGGCAAATTAAGGGCTAGAGGTAGCAATGACCTAAGCAGCACCATTTCATTCGCTTTGTAAAAGGATGCTTCCAACAGCCAGCTGCACAGCTGATAGACAGACAGAACTCTTACCAAAAGTGTCAGATGTCTCAGAAGCCAGCCTTTACACAAGCAAATGGATACCCGTCTAGTCTACACTTTTCTAAATTTTAGTAGTTCCAGTTTGCAGCTTTTTCTAATTACTGCACATATGTGAGGCTGAGCACATATGTGAGTATAATGCACAGAACGCCCACTGAAATTAGCATACTATTAGACTATTCACGCTTTGAAAGATACTTGTGCTGTATTTCAACATACCCGTTCATTCTGGTCTAGAATGTATTTATAGCATAGCTTATGTAGTAGGCTCCTAATCATCTCTTCTATATTCTTACTCTTTCTATTTGTTGGTTTGGAAATAAAATTAACAGATAGTTAAAATCTCTAAAGATGAATCAAACTTCAAAAAGCGTAATTCTGTTTATAGTACTATACAGTAAATCCATAGCACTGGGATAAAGCCACCGTGAAGTATGACCAGGACACTGTTGTTTCTGCTTATGTCAGCAGCGTGAGAATCTGTGCTGAAAATACTAAACAGAGTTGCAACCTATTTGCAGAATGGCAGCAGATAGTTAGGTTTATTTTTAAATGCATTTGAAGATATTCTAGTATCCAGAGATATAGGTTAATAGACCCCATGAGAACTGTCATGTCCATCTGCAGAAATAAATAACAAGTGAAGAAAGCTTGTACTATCTGTCCTCAAGCAACTTCTGACCAGGGTTTTCTGTCCATAAAAGTTCATGGATTCGGTTTTTGCCGCATAAAATATCCATCTGCTGAAAGACAGTATTTTATTTACCTTCTGTAATATGAAGGGAAAAACAACAACAAAATTCCCAGGCCTTTATTCCCGAGTTAAATGGCAACATTTTTGTTACTGTTTACTGGAATTAGGATAAAGTAATCAGATTAGTTTAACCCCTAACTCCTGACAGGGATATAAACTAGGAAGTAATCAACTCCATTCAAATACCTTTTATATAACTAAACACTTCAAATAAAGTTGCAAAAATCAAGATGCTGAACAAACCCCAAATTTCTGTTTAGTATTCCATACCTAAAAACATATCATCTCCTCGATCATCAAAACATCAGTTGAAGCTATTTTAACATTAAACTGCACCACAGTAATTTTGCACATTTACACACAATTATTTTTAAAGCAAACACAGAAGACCATTGTTGTTTTGGTCCCTGTTGCAACAGGTTGTTGTGTAAATAAACTATTAAGAGACTTATCCTATTCACTCATCTTTATAAACTACATCAACTGCGCTTGGTTTGCTTGCTTCTTTCTTTATAAAGTTGACATTTTCAGAGTAAAGCAGCAGCAAAAGACTCAATCCAAAAACATACTTCTGCAAAACAGCCCCATGTTGTTATGCTGCAAAAGCAAGATGCTACTTCTAAGGCATATTCAACATACTCTTTTACTTTGACAAGATATTATGTGACTTGGATTCCTTCAGCTGAATTTTGGAGTAGAGAGCTGGTAGATGAATAAGCTTAATTAAAAATACTTATTATTGGTAAAAATCCCTCCCACATTCATTAGCTGTTTTGGATGAACTATGAGAACAGCCTCCAGAATAAAACATGAACATTTCTTGCTTACTGTTTGCTGCAGCGTAGTCTCAAATAATCAAGTCATCCTCAGCAAGAACAGTTTCACAGGAATCCAAGAACTTTAGCAGATTAAAGCTAGTTTAAAATGTAGCTAATAGAATATGAAATTTATTCTTCCAGGCCTTCGTATTTAAAACAAAGTCTTAATTTACAACATTAACTATGTTATCATTAACTCAATCCAAATCCCACTACAGAGGATCCCAATCCTTCTCCTTTATGCCTGCATCCTCAGACCAGTGAAAAACGTTCTGCAGGTAGCATGCTGGAAGTTGAGAGCATCTTAGCACAAATCACGTCTTCATCATGTTTGACGCAACTCTGAAAGTGGAATATTACACTGTTGATGATAGAACATGCTTCAGACTTAGTTGTATTTAATTTAGACAGACATATGGATTATAGGTGGGGGGTATGTGTGTTAAATTTTCTTTCATTTTTACCTTCAGAGCATTTGCCTGTAAGTGATGCAATAACTGAAGAATCAGTTTAAAGCTCAGTGAGTATACCCCACCCCATGAAACATCAGGGCTGGTATTTAATTCAGTCATGAAGGCACGGAAATGAACATAATACCAGGGCGTGGGCCTTAATCTTTATGCTTCATTGTACAATATGTGGGCCAAAAGAAGAAACTACACAGTAACGACAGCACTGAAAAAGCCTTTTAAGGGTTTGAAAAAGCCTGACAGTGCTTTAAATAGTAATAGTTTAAAACAAAAATTGTAATACAATGCACAGAGGATTATAATTTTTTAACATTTGCTTTTATGCCAGCGTCAGTGGAGGAGACAACAACGTTGTGACGTTTTCTAAAGCTCAACGCCATGATTCTAATTGGAAAAAGCCCCACTAATAAAAACAATATTGAGGAGGTTAAGTAGATAAGCAATTTCCTCTGTTGTTAATTTTTAAGACTGGTTTGGTGCCATCCACTATGCATGAACTGATTTCTAATGCAATTACATCCTGTCTATACATAGTCCAGTTTCCTCTATACTCTTTTTGTGAAGCTTAATCCACCATAGAGCTTGGGAAATGCTTAAAGAACACAGCACAGGTTATCTTGGGAGACTTATATTCCTTATAAGTATAAAGAGGATGGAACAAATAAATAATGCTCTCTTTCTAATTTGGAGGATACCTACAGTTCTATTTACTGATTTAAAAGGCCACAACTGGGAAATTTTCAGTGCACAGGGGAGAAGCATAAAGGCAAAACAGGATAGTAAAAGGGATTTGGATCAAAGACAAAAAATGAGAAATTCACCTAAATGTATTAGAGAAACTGTTATTCTGTTAAGAAAGTGAAGCCAGGTTCATATTAAATAATCAGGGTGTAAGAGAGCCTCTATCGTACACAGAACTTCTATGAGGTGAACTGTTTTACTGAACTGTTATAATGCAGTATTGCAGGATGCCAGTAGCTGAAACCATGGCATGTTTCTG
Organism: Aptenodytes forsteri; assembly: GCF_000699145.1. Taxonomy (NCBI): domain Eukaryota; kingdom Metazoa; phylum Chordata; class Aves; order Sphenisciformes; family Spheniscidae; genus Aptenodytes; species Aptenodytes forsteri. The sequence continues at coordinate 2,698,336 of NW_008794083.1, forward strand.
TAATGCGTCTATTTAAGGAAGAACTCCAGAGAAAAAAGGGGAGAGGAGCACTAAGGACAGCAGGAGTAAATAAAGCCTGGTTGTATCAGCTCTTCACCTTCTCCTTCTAAGGCTGGGAAAGCAGGAGACCTGCCGTCTCTCTCCCTATAGCAGACTGAGCTGATAGGGAAAAACGTTAAATACAGACCATATTTTTACTGCCTGTAGCCTGCAATGTAGGAGAGAGAATTTAAATATTCACCTTTTTTTTCTGCCAGATAACATTAGCACTGCACATTGCTGTTTCAGAAAAGACGGTGGCTATTTATGTCCCATGGCTAAAAAGCCAAAGGTACACACATGCTCATATTTTCAGATATGACTGTGCAATTATTTGCACAAAACCATGCCTTTATTTCCACTCCAGCTGTGCAAGGTCCACTCAAGAGTTTTTTCCACATACAGCAATATGCTTACATGTATGCCTTCTTACTCTTACAGTCACTTCACATATGGTTTTGAAGATGTGGGAAACGATCAAACCACGGTGAACATCAATCATTTACAGTAGTCCCTGCAGTTCAATGAGTTAGTTCACCTTGACCCTGCTCACATAACATTTCGAAGGGCTGAGGCAGAGCCTTTAGCAACTGAAGATGCTTATATTTAACAGCAACCATCCTGAGCACAGATATTCCTAGGCATGTAGGTGCCCAACCTCCACCAAAATGAATGGGAATTGGACATCAAAATGCCTGTGAGGACCCGAGACTTTGTCCATCCTGCCTCTGGGATACTTGTTTTCTCTCCAGCTCCCTCTGGTGTCCTAAACAACACATTATCATCAACTCACTGGACTGCACTATTGATTTTGCAACAAAGCACTAGATGCTACATAGGCATCCCCCGTGTCCTTGGATACACTGTCTAGTTGCATTCACATGCAGTGCAGAAACCTTAGAGAGTGGCTGAACTGGCACTCAGTGCTTTCCAGGATCAGAATTGAGGCTTGAGAAAACACTTCAGAAACAGCACCATTTTACTAGCCTTAGCTGGCACTGAGGATGGTTACTGAAAGGGAAGATTTACAGAGCACTAGCACGGCCTCTCTTGAGAAACTATAAACAAGAAGAAAATGCTCAATAAAAACATTATTTTACAACTAATCTTGAAGACGTTCATTCAGAGAGGGAAAAAAAAAATCATATAAAAAGCTTCCTCCAAAAGAGTTAAACTGGCCAGGAGCACTGTCTCCACAGTCTCATCAATTTGCAATTGCTAACATAAAAAAAAAAAATTATACTCACCATCTCCAGGCACTGACATGAAATGAGCATCAACCCGTTTTTCATCCTCTCCGTACTCATTCTTTGCCAGTAAGGTATAAGCACCATTATTCAGGTGGGTAGGATTGTCCAGCTGAAGGCAGCCATGGTATTCACTTTGATTGATAACATGTATTTTAGTACAGATGTATTCAGACTCATTCAGTATAGCCCCTTCATAGAACCACTGCAATGTGGGCTTAGGGTTCCCTTTCACAGTGAATGGAATACACCAGTGGTGGTCCGGGGTTGGAGATTCAATAAACGTGATATTTGGTGCAACTATATTGGAAAAAAGAGTGAAGAACATCAGAATATTCTGAACATGTCCTTCCTCCCTTCCCTCCCTCCCCCCAAAGTTATCAGGGAAGTATTTTTCATTCATCAGTACAAAAGTATGTTATTAGTAGGAATGATACCTATTTGGAGGATACTCACACAGGAACCCACCTGCTCTGCCTAGGGTACAATGCTCACAACTGAAATGAAGCCGTTCTTTAGAAAGAAACAAAACAAACTAGTTTCAGACAAAGACTGAACACCTGTTAAAGCACTTAAACCACGTAAGGTGTGGGAAGTTCAGTTACTGGATCACTGAGAAGGGGGAGAGAGACAGTTTAGCTTTACTCTGCTGAAAAAATGGTGCAGAGGAGTGCTGAAGGAACACAACAGTATTGAAAATATTTTAAAGTTGGCCAAAAGCAAGTAGTACTGGAAACATATTCAGCTAGGGATCCAAACTTTCAGATTATTTTCTTCACAGAATCAAAGCCAGAACAGATGACTTAATTCCCTGGATTCTTCTGTCAGGGAAAGACTATTTTCTACTATACATTTTCACATTCTTTGTTCAAACCTGCTAAATGCCTCAAGTTTACAGATTTGTTCTGTTTCCCTCAGGAGATTATTCCAACACTTTCCCCATTATTTCACTATTGGGAAATTTTCCTTGATATTTATTATTAACTGCATCCAATTTCATCTAGTTACACTCCCTTTTACCACGCATAGCAGTGCCAAGCTCAGAATCTCATTTACACTGTTCAAACATTTCTAGTTTACGTCCCTTCCCACAGCTATTACATATCCAATTTCAACCTACAAACCTACATCTACAGTGATTTTTCTAGTTTACTCTGTCATGAGCACATGCTGAACAAAGTTTGCCATCTACAAAGCGTTCCATTCCCATCTTCAATTAAACAGAGGGTTGCAACTTGTGAAAACATGCTGTCTAGTTCACATAAAATGAATTCAAGCTGGAGCTTAGATCTAAGAAGCCAGTGCCTCTGCACTACGTGTCCCTTCCCCCTTCCTTGGCCTGGACAAATAACTATATTATTCAAAGCTATGACAAATAAATTTACATCTGGCAGTACGAATGTTGCAAGTGTGTTATTTTTTGAACAAAGCAGTTGTTGCTTTAGATAATAGGAACTTAAACATTTGTAGTCTCTTATAATTAATTCTATGAGCCTTTTGATGCCTTCACACTTCTTAATTCCTAAGACAGTGTGTATGTACATGCACATCATTACAAACCTTCCCACACTGACAGTGCCACTGAGTATTTTGGGTTTCAGACCTCTACTTACATATCACTCTAACTGGAAGATAAAGCATTTAGAAATACATTTTTTGTAGAACGCAGGGCTGAAAAAGATAAACACAACAACTGCTGGTTGGGCTACTCCCAGCATTAACTGCAGTAGATAGTTCACATGCCTTAAAAGTTTTTGTTTCAACAACCTGCATGCCCAAAAAATATTTATACCCAAAACAGTTGCTGCCAATGCAGTTCGGCCTCGGGAACTGTATAGAGGCCTGTGTACGTACAGAATACCGTGAGCTCAGCAGAGGCTTGGTCCTCTCCCACAATGTTCTCTGCTACGCAGGAGATCCACAGTCCACTGTCCATGGATGAAACATTCTTTATGGTTAGCGAGGCAGGGTTCTTACTTGTGTCACTCTACAAGTGATCAGAAAAACATCTATGTGTCAACCGCGGCATAAAGAACAAAGAAGAGGGAGGGAATCACTGGCCACAGCTGAATGGCATTTTTCATTCTCCCTTCCTTTTAGCTGTATCAGTCCACAATTAATCAAAGCCTTACTTTAGTGTCTTATCCAAACAGACACAAAACACCTACAGAACCAATTGTAACCATCAGTGGCAGTGGATTCAAAGCTCCAAAAGTCCTGCTACAAACACTGCACTCAACCATTTTGCAGTCCTGTCACTTTCAGTTTCTGCCTTTTTTTTTAAACACTTCTTCCCCTCTACACAAATGTTTTTTTCTCTACCCATACCCTTGCTCATCCCTCTCTTCCACTTCATGACTCATTTCTGTGGTCTATCTCTGCTCCCCTTGAACTTTTTCTTCCCGCCTATATTCTGTTCAATACTTGCTTTACTCTTCCTTTTGTCTCTTTCCTTTACACTTACGAAATCTCTTCCCCTGCTGCCTTCTGGGCTCTACTCCACCTTGACAACAATGTGTCTTCTCCCTCCTACTCAGCCAAATTTCTCTTGAAAGCATCTTCTTTACTGAAAGAGTGGTTAAACATTGGAACAGGCTGCCCAGGGAAGTGGTTGAGTCCCCATCCCTGGAAGTATTTAAAAGATGTGTAGATGCGGCACTTAGGGACATGGTTTAGTGGGCATGGTGGTGTTGGGTTGACGGTTGGACTCGATGATCTTAGAGGTCTTTTCCAACCTTAATGAGTCTATGATTCTATGATTCTTCTCATGAACCCTTCCACAAGAAATTACATACCTTCTACTACCTAAGCTACTGCCCAAGTACTGTTTTATGTGTTTAAGCACAGGCTAATTAAGGTAAGAATTATGATTCTTAGAAATCTTGATTCTTATGATTCTGAGAAAGCTCAGTGCCCATTTACAGCCTTAAATGCCATATTGAATATGCAGCTATGCAACACTGAATAAAGAAATACGGCTGAGTTACAAAAAAAAGAAAAAAGCTAGCAAAGCTAGTTGTTAAAGACTCTCATTTTTTTAAATCAGGTCCTTCATAACATCTCCAAATAATTACTATTTCCATACTTAACTTTTTTATAAAATGCGAGACTATTTTCTTAAAAAGGAAAGGAACCAAAACACATTCAGAAAATAAACAATAATTAGGATCATTATTAAAAACTACTTTTGAGGTACTTTTCTTAGTGTACACATACACTTCAGTGCTGCACAGAACAAAAACAAATAACACGCTGCATCTGTAAAACCACAGTGACTTTCAGTGGCAGCCAATGGGGACATGCGGGAACACTCCTGCATACAGTCCTGTGGGACCAGAATTTTGAACCTCGAGATGACACCTGAACTCCACTTAAGTTAAATGTCCCTTTGATTTCAGTGTGACACTGGGGGAGGTGAGTGGAAAAGCAACCATGCCATTACACACTTCTCTATGTGCAACTCACAGAGGTGAGCAGTGCTCAAAGCTGGACTGAAAGCAGAGGGGCACAATCGCAGGCTCAGGGCTGAAACCTAGAGCAAGAAAAATCTAACCAACGTCAATCGGATTATACATCAGCACAGAAACTGAGAGCATACAGTTAGGTTTGCGGGACTAGAGTTTAGTTTTAACTTTTGTTAACGTCTCTCTGTAAAACAGGAAAGAGAGAGAAAACAGGCAAAAGCAGCATAGGAGGTGAAGAAAAGGGAGGCAGAAACTGAGATAGGGAAGTGAGAGAAAGGAAACCAAAAACAACACTCACAGAAAAGGGAAGGATAGTTGTGAATGGCAAATGAGGTTTAAAAGGCGCTCATTCTTCTGCTACTGAAAAGACTACTGTGCTCCATGGCTAAGGTTGTAGCTAGCCTGTATTATAAGACCCTCTGAAATCTCAAGATGAAGTTATGCCAGGACAGAATATTTCTGGAAATCTTGAAGCAAACTGACCACGGCATTTCAAAGATAGGAGGGTTAAAAAATGAGGTGATCTCACTTTCTGAACAGCATCCCACATTTGTTTTGGCTTGTAACTCAGAAAAAGAAAAAAAGGAAAAGGAAAAGAAAAAGGAAAAGAAAAAGAGAAAAAGAGAAAAAGAGAAAAAGAGAAAAAGAGAAAAAGAGAAAAAGAGAAAAAGAGAAAAAAGAAAAAGAGAAAAAGAGAAAAAGAGAAAAAGAGAAAAAGAGAAAAAGAGAAAAAGAGAGGAAGAGAAAAAGAGAAAAAGAGAAAAAGAGAAAAAGAGAAAAAGAGAAAAAGAGAAAAAGAGAAAGAGAGAAAAAGAGAGAGAAAAAGCACAACTTGGCATAGGTTCCCCAAACTGTTTTAATTTCTTGTTCTTGATGACGACTGATACCTTTGGGTAGTTTTACAGATTAGAGAAAATTTTAAAAATAATACTAGAGCTCTACAGAGCTCTTACTTATGAGAGCTGAAAGACAGGCAAGTCAAATTCTATACAGGCCCGATATAATGACCTCAAGGAAGAAAGTACAAAGATTACAAGACTCCAGAGGTCCTATCTCTTCTGCACTACAGGAACAGTTTTGGAACTACACATCCCACACTTTGTACAGACCAGGAAGCTTTAGGCAGTCTGCACCATCATGAATATAGGAAAGCCAATGCCATAAAATTGTAAATAACAAAGGGCCTTGCCCACTGTGTAAATAATTGCAATTTAAGAGGTCAGCAGCTGCACGTTGAAGATCTGCTTATATGCCTCTCCTTATTAACACTTCCATCAGAAAGAACTTAATCATTCTATCTCCAGTGTGCACACAGCCTAAAGTAGGGACACAGAACAGAAAGATCTCAGAAAACAAAATTCCCCCTGCCTAGATGATTTTATGGAGGAAACATCTTCATACTTCATTAAAAAAACTTGCCATTCTTTTTAGTAAAACCTTCACTTCATTTTCCAAGGCTTCCTGTTGTTGCTTTGTTTGTTGAAGGAAAATTAAACAAGGCACAAAATATTTACTGTTGCTTTGTTTGTTGAAGGAAAATATTTATCAAATTCCAACACACCAAACTTTTGGCATGAAAATATAATAAAATTAGAGACACAAAGCTTTTTTCATGATTAGGGTCAATTAGATTTAGTCTCTGTATGCAGATATCAGTGATAATAAGAAAGCCCTTGTGTTTCAGTACTGTGATCCACATTACTCTCAAAAATTTACAGTACTGTAATTTACAAGTGAACATCCAAACAAATTCCAACACACCAAACTTTTGGCATGAAAATATAATAAAATTAGAGACACAAAGCTTTTTTCATGATTAGGGTCAATTAGATTTAGTCTCTGTATGCAGATATCAGTGATAATAAGAAAGCCCTTGTGTTTCAGTACTGTGATCCACATTACTCTCAAAAATTTACAGTACTGTAATTTACAAGTGAACATCCAAAAACCAGAGTACAAAACAGGGTCTCGAGGAACGAATGTCTGTCGTTCTCCAAAGTACTGTGGCAGTCACCCTGGATTGAAAGTAACTGAGAAATAAATGTAATCCCAACACTAATTTTTTATTTCATCTTTTTAATAAAAAGTTAACTAAAGCTGGACATGAACCTTCATTCCATCTTTCAGCAGGTATCTCCCCTCTCTGAATTGTCACGTATTTGAATATGAAACTTACCTCATGATTTGAAACAAGATTAGTGAGCACCCAGGACACATTAGGGGGTGGCCCGCCAGTAGTATCACAGTACAATGTGATGCTCTTTCCTTCTACCACGGTGATGTTGTAATTGCTTAAGTTTGCTGAGGGCAAGTCTGCGATAGAAACAACAACAAAAAAACCCACATGTATTTGTATTTGACAGAAATAGATACCACTCAATTATAAGCAAGCTGTATAAATGCAAGCAAAAACACCGCTAAATCAGATATTCACTGTGGTCAGTTACTATTCAGTCAGGGAGTACAAACAGCATCTTTGGAAACATATAATCTTTAAGCCACTACATAACATTTTTCTGTGCCTCCTCCGCTTCACAACCTAAGAAAACATTACTGCATGTGGAAATACATTAAGCTAATTATATAGGGAAATGTTTCAGGTGGGCAAACAGAAGTTATCCTAACTTCAGTTTTTAACTTTAAAATAAAAAAAAACCCCTTCCCTTATTCTTTAAAACAGGAAATTTAATCTGCTTCTTTGTAACAGCTGCAAAGCAACCTCTATTTTCCACGAACTGACATTGTGGTATTCCCACTGTTCTCCACAACACTAACAGGAAAATCCCATTAGCTCCCAGTATCACACAAGAAATTGCAGCCTTCCCTCTCATACAGGGACACAGCTCACAGAGAGCAAGGCAAAACCTAGATCTTAAGTACAAAGTGAGGGAAACAGAGCACTGAACAGATCAAACCAGAGGAGAGAAAGGACAATAGCAGACTGAGCTATTGTCCTCAAGAAAGCAGAAAAGCAGTGAGATGGTACCACTCACCAGGAAACAAGCACAGATTTTGCAAGAATCAGGACTCCCCCTCCATCTCACAGAGCTACAAATCACTCTGTATTTCATTCTTCAGCACTCAAAGCAATGGGAGCTTCCCAAAGAGTAAATATTTGCTGAATGCTTACAAAACCAGAAGGAATTATAGACTGACCCTCTTCAAAAATAATGCCAGCAATATCAATAGACTTCAGGCACAGAGGACCTCACATTTCATATTTATTTACATAGCATATGATTATGCAACATGCTAGAAATATTGTATCTTTCTTAAAAGATACTGTGCCATCATTTGGAGCTGCTACACTCTGTAAAAAGCCTTGGCCTCCTTTATGAGGCATTTCTCATCAACTGTTCCAGGCAAATTTTACTTGCAATTTATCATCTCAAATAATGAAGCTTATCTGCTGTGCTGGATATGTATGCATGATCTTTCAGTGACTTTTCTTTTTCTGAAACAACAGTTTTGGGTTTTTTTGTGTCATTTTTTAGTTAAGGTTACAGTAGTTTCATCGTGGACTTGCGGGTACAGAAGTTTAGCAGAGACTTTTTTGCTTCTGTAAAAAGTCCCATACAAACAATTAACCATCAAATCAGTGTGAACACATTAATAAGTTTGCTAGAACTTCAATAGAAGCTATATGTATTGGAAATCTCCCTTTAAGCTTAATTAGTTCAATAAAATTAAATGAGAGGAAGTAATACCAAAGAGAAGACAAATAATTTTCCAGGCAATGCTTTCTTGCCTAATAAGATTTGAAGATCAACACGACTATACAATAACTGCTTAGGCAATTCTCCCAGTGCTTTAAGTAGTGCTGTAATACGATTCCCGTTACAGGCATCATGGATTTCTTCTATTATGTTCACTTTATAAATCATATGTTGAAGTTTATTGAGACAGAGCTGGACAGTTTGTACGCGTTGATGCAGTAATCTGTTAGCGAAGGTAGCCATCTGCTCTCGCCTGCTGTGAATTCAAATCTCAGCAGTGTCTGTCAACTAGCTGGGCAGGAAATAAAACTAATCTTAGGGAACATTTGGATATTAATTATGCTGGTTAGGGAACAAGGAGAGAAGTAATGAGATCATTTGCTTTATAAAGTTATACTTCCACACCACCTCTGAAAATGATTCCAACTACTCTTGCCAGACCTGAACGTGCAAAGAGACTAAAGCTCTCCACTTCTTCCTGGCCCTAGCACTTGGGACAAGGTCTACATGACAGATTAGCATTTCACTGTGCAAGCCTGCACAGCTCCTACTAACACATTATTTCACATGAAACCTCTCATGTAAGCAAAAATAAAAACAACTTTGGTCCCTTAGAGCCCTCCTTTAATAGCTGTTAAGTTCTGAGACAACTTCTTCCTGCAGTGTTTGTTTACAGAATAGGCAATTGAAGTTTAACTCTGGTACTGGTTCTGGTTCCCACCCAGAATTAGATCTAGTTCTGTTTATTTGCAAAAGTCTGCACATGTCATGTTGGTGTTATATCACTGAGGGAAACAGCTACATCATGCTCGTATCCTGCCAGAACATTATAAAATAATAGTGCTTATTATTCTATAGATTCCTAAAGTTACACTAAAAACCAGTTGCAAGACCCAGCATAAAACATTGCAGCAAAAAAGTATAACTAGAGTAGAATAGAATAGCATAGAACAGAATAGAATAGAATAGAATAGAATAGAAGAATAGAACAGAGTAACAGAATAATCACATTATTGTGTGTGATTTTTTCTACTTCCTTTCCCAGTCATAAGAGGTGGGTGGGAAACACATACAAGAATTGCCTTGGGATTCATTTTTTCTGGTTGGATTTCTTGAGTTAGTGAACTTTAACCGCAAGGTCATTTTGGCTTTTATTTCCAGTGGCACCCACCCTGCTCCACAGCAGACTACACACTAGTTGAGAAGTGGCTCTGTTTGGAAAAAGCAGACAGTAGCGTAAGACCTTGTCTCTAGAAAATGTGACACACTGGACTTACCAATAAAGCAACGTGACTAAGCAGCAAAACCTGCACTAAAAAATAACTGTATTTAAAAAATCACAATGCACCCTAACAGACACATATGCTCAGTATGTATGCTCAGCATAGTGTGAGACCATTTATATGAGTCGGTAGCATTTTGACACCTACACAATTAGGAAGATATCCAACCATGCTGCATTTACTCCTGACTTAATTTGTTAAATGCAGTGCTTTAGATGACTATCACTTCTGTTGATACGGATGTACATTTTAAAGGACTTTGTACGCAGTAATTGATACAAGCAATCAGAGAACAGGTTCAAATACTTTTGTATACTGCTAGCATAGTAAGTTTAGACTGTAGCATAAGAGCCAATGCAAGGTAGACATGACATCATCTTTCCACAAGTCTCATCTTGCTATCTGTCAGACAGAGATTACCCTGTGCCCCACAGCTCGAAACACAGTATCTCTTTCAAACTTTGACAGCATTAATTATTATAATTCTGGATATCAGTAATAACCCTGCTAGTATCCAATTTCTTTCTTAAGTTTGTTATACTCTTGGCCTTAATAGCCTTCTGCAGCAATGAGTTTCACAGGTGTACTGTCCAGTCTGTATACAAGAGCCATTTCGTTTTACCAGTTCTGAAATTTGTCTGTTCATTCAAATTCATTGAGTGCTCTCCTGTTCTGACCGGACAGAGAAAAGAGAGTTTCTGAATGATCTTCTTAAGACCACTCCGTTTCATTTCGTTTTCTCAAGTCCCCTTTCTTCTCAATAATCTATCCAAAGCTTTTCAATCTCTACAAAAATGGGAGGACAGAACCTGCTACTGAGAATTTTAAACTGTAACATAGAGATTTACGCAGTTCAATAGATGAAAACGTACACTAAAATCCACGTGTTTCATTATGTATGGGTGTATAACAGCTATGTTTTTTCACCACATACAGAGTATCTGTTCTCATATTCAAATTGATAACACTTTACTCCCAGGAATAGGCAGCTCTGGATTAGAATAAGCAGTCACTTCCCTCACCCCAGCACAACTGCACACCACAGAGACAAGCAGGAGGAACTCATATGTCAGCTGAGTCTCTCCAAATACCATCTCATGCTTTAGAAGGAACAAACCCTCCTTTAAGTGTAGGGGGGGCTATTTACCTTCACAGACCATCATTAGTGCAAACCGATGGCCCAAGGCCATCACACAGTGGAACTGTTAAGCATCACTAGAGAATGACTCATATCTTCACTGTGCACAGCTGGGACTTCAGCAATCACAAAACCAAATACTTTGGATGAAATTTTCAAAGGTTACTACAGCATTTGGCTACACAACTGTCAATGGAAATCAATAAAAAGAATGTGCCTAAATTCCTTGAGGGCTTTCAAAGTCTTCAGGCTGCTACTTACTACTTTCTACAGAAAACTTACACTGACCTTGGTAGAGCCAGACTGTCAATATATGTCAAAGGAAGGATATGACCTAATTAAGAAATAACTGAGTATTAATACAGACTCTGTAGTCTGTAACTCAACTCTCAGCATCAAGCTAAGGCTCTAGCCAGTACACTACAGCAACTTTTAGAAGAAGAAGGTCTTATGCAAGGAGAAAAAAATCCACCACTACACCCAAGATGTTGTTTCACTGGTTAACTATCTTCACAGTTACAAAAAATTAGTCACAAAAATGATCAGGGGGATGGAACACCTCTCCTGTGAAGAAAGGCTGAGAGAGTTGGGGTTGTTCAGCCTAGAGAAGAGAAGGCTTCAGGGAGACCTTATCGTAGCCTATCAGTGCTTAAAGGGGGCTTATAAAAAAGATGGTGGCAGACTTTTTAGCAGGGCCTGTTGCAACTGAACAAGGGGGAATGGCTTTAGACTAAAGGGGGTAGATTTAGACTAGATATAAGGAAGAAATTTTTTATGCTGAGGATGGTGAAGCACTGATATAAGGAAGGAATTTTTTACACTGAGGGTGGTGAAACACTGGCACAGGTTGCCCAGAGAGGTGGTGGATGCCCCATCCCTGGAAACATTCCAGGTCAGGTTGGACGGGGCTCTGAGCAACCTGATCTAGTTGAAGATGTCCCTGCCCATGGCAGGGGGGTTGGACTAGATGACCTTTAAAGGTCCCTTCCAACCCAAACTATTCTATGATTCTATGATTCCAGATTGATTTTTTCAGCTTCAACTTTCATCTGTTCAGTTCTGGGATTTGTTCAGCTGCTCAAAAACCTTCACCAAAAAATTCTCTCAATATGGTCAATTAGCCTCACTAATACCTAAGAAATGACATGATGAAGAAATGAGCACCTGAGAGAATACCATAAATCCAATATTGCATTCATTTATGCCATCCTTGCACACCAAGCCCCTGATTTTCATCAGACTGTCGACAAACTCCCAGGAATCTAGCCATGATGCAGTGTCACTAAATGGTTTTCAATGCGGCCCACGACATCTCTTTTTTACTTGGCACAGTTTTGCAGGTCAACCTGTTCTGTGATAAGAACAAGCAGTTACCAAGAAAAAATTGACAATTTTTTTCTCAAAACACGTCAACTGCATCTGAATTTTAATGAGGTCATTTTAATCCTTACCTGAAATCCTTAATCATCTTTTTAATAAATATATCAGACCCAGAATGATTAAATTGATGCTGAGCCAGCAACCATCTATCAGACTGAACCATGTAAAGGCAGACTACCAGAACCACTGATTTATAAAATATTCCCTGTAATTCTTAAGATACAGTGGCCCAAATCCAGACTGCTTGCCTTACGTAAGATTTGAATACAGCCCAAGGTTCTTGGCTCCCCTCATTTTGCTTTTTCTCTCTAGGGAGAAAACATACAACTAATTACAGCACTACAGTACAGCCTGGTAACACCCATTACTTGTACTGTCTGGAACCTCCAAACAGGATGGTTGACAATGCAATTTGCTAAGAACTGTGCACATGGATCTGCAAATTTCAGAGGTCTTACTGGCTCTGAACAGGTTGTATCAATGTAAGATGTAAGAAAAACAGACTTTTCTTATATAATTCTATTAAAATTCTGCCTTGTTTGAAAATACAGGAATGTTTACAAATTCCAATCGCCTTTTCCTATGGGCTTTTATGGGTTTGAAAAACAAAGCAAAAAACTTTCTAGTAATTCTAGCTAAAAAGCTAGGAGCTGTTGGATATGTAATACACCTCCTGTGTTTCACTTAGCAACTGTCTGCAGCCAACAAGCTCTGAGCCAAATTTCAGCCATGGGCTAAGTGGGCATGTTTCCACTGAAGTCTGCAGAACGACAGGGCCAAAAATCAGCCTGGCTGCATCTTAAGAGCACTATAAACAGGATACCCCAAAAGTTTACATGCAAAACATGAATTAAAGAAACCTAAATCATTGTTTCCATTTCCTATTGTATCACAACGACAAAATCAAAATGCTCAATACATAGAGGTCATTGCAGAAATCTCAAAGAAGTTATTCCAAGATGACAACCATATTCAATGAAAATAAAAAAATATGTTAGGCAAATAAAATACAGAATTAGCAGAAATAAGGAACATTTTAAAAAATTATCTTCTCTCATATATCTTATTTTTTCTGGAGCCCAAAGATCACTTTCCTCTCCAGCTACAGGGAAGAGAAGCCTGCAACTTCTCATTTCACTGCTCTAACCACCAGGCATTACTTTCTCTTTCTCCACTGTAACTTTGCCATCACGCACAACAAAACTTGAAATTTCCCTTGGATTAAAATTAAAAGTAAAGGCACTAATCTGAAAGCTGTAAGGGGGAAAGAGGAAAAGGAATCCTGGATCATGATCCTTTTCCCCAGCATATTTCCACACTCTGCCCACTGAGTGTTAATGTAAATTAAAGAAACTGTCCCAGATCAAAACCTCTTCAACTCTTTAGGAGAATATAAAGCCATTGAATAGAGCACTGAATAACCACTGAATAGATATGCTCACCATGTGGCAAAACAAATCTTGACGGGTGTTTTCCATAATGACCATGGTATTTTGCACAGGTCTGACAGGGTTAAGCTAGAATAGTCTCAAACACTCTACAGGTTGGTGGTGAGGACATTATCCCCAAAGTTGTAGGTTAGATTCCTGAACTGAACTTGAATCCAGAGAAGGATGACAAAATCTCCTCCTGTAGCCACTACTTTTTTTTTTTTATATTAAAAA
>NW_008794083.1:2712410-2724994 GCF_000699145.1 Aptenodytes forsteri
CTTTTTTTTTTTAATATTAAAAAAAAAAAAAGGAGCAGCTCTTGTTATGCCCTTTTGAAAGGAAAAGCACAAATTCCTACCGTTGGGAGAGACTGAGTCCAAAAGTAGAGGGCTCCTTGCCAAAGCCCTGAGGAGAATCATTCAGACCAGAGTTTAGGACTTTCCCATGCCTTCAGCATTTCCTAATGAGCAGTTGGAAGGCATATGCACACTAAACAAGCTCTTTTCGGACCTCTTCTTGCTACATGTGCTTGCTGCTTTCAGCATACCTTCTTAGAAGTCCAACTCTCATTTTCTTACCACGCCAGATCTGACATTCACAACACCCACCTCGTTAGTCTATGGAGGAACGTCTTCCTGTTGGGAAGCAGAATGAGTGATGTGGCAGCTCACTGAGCCACCCAAATATTTTAAAATACTGAAAGAAATCTGCCTCCAATCATGACACGCCTGATTGTCACATTCAGCTGGGAACCTTTACAGAAAATAATTAAACAAGTACAGCCTCTACCGGAAGATGATGAGGCTTTAAAGTATGCTTTTCCAGAGCCAATACACCCTTACTTTGCCTTTAAACACTCCATCGCTCTCTGCTTAACTGATATTATCACTAGAAGCAAACTTCTGTAAGTAGAGCCAGCGTGTGCTGCAGCAAAGACCACAAAACTTGCTAACTCATCTTCACGATTACAGCAACAAACCCAATCTCTGCAGAACTGTCATCCCATCCAGGGCTTCAAAGGCTGTCATGAACACCATGCAGGCAAAAACCACCAACAGCCATGCACCAGCACAAATTCACTTGGACAGCAAGCTGTCTTCTGCAGTCAACCTGTACAGAAGCTTTGAAGGTTGCTGCTGACATTTCACACCAGATGAAGGGCTTATGTTTCCAAGGTTTACATCAGCTCCTTAACTTCTGCCCAGGACCTTTCTCTTAAGGTCCTTAGGCCTGACCTGGGTTCTAGTAGGAAGGTGCTGAATAAGAAAGGATCTTGCAGCACGTGAATCGTTTAATTGACCTCATCCCCAGTATTAATATCAACAGTTTGTCTGCAAGAATTTTCAGACTGTACGTTTCTATAGAGGCTATCAACCCCATCAACAGTTCCCTTGCTAGCAGTCTCCTGAAGGTACCCAGCCATGTTTTCTCTTAAATTCCCTGAATGGTTAAGGAAATTAAATTACATCTGGAGAAATTGTTTTTAACTGGTATTTAAGCTTCAGTTTATCCACAACAACTTTCAAAAGAAAACCAAACACATTCAGTGCAGTTCGGCTGAATACAGCAGCCACAAGCCTAACAGATGAACCAAGAGCTAAACAGCCTTTGTAATGCAAGTTAATGAGGCCTAAACCAGCTTATGCAAACCTCTAACAAATGGCTTCTTATTCACTAAGTGCATGTAATGCAGTTGCAATTCCTGTATCTTTATCTGGGGAATTTCATGTGTGTCCAGAAAATACTGAAAATAACGCCAACCTGTTCAAATATCGCACCATGATAAACGTGATCCTGAAACAGGAACATTTTCAGAGAACTACATAAACGACTAAAATGATGGGTTTCACTCTTGATACCAAGTATACGGCTGAAGGGATGCCTTCATGAAATGTCTCCACTTTTAAAGTGAAAAAAGTACTTTCTTTAGACTTCAGAATACAGCTATTTAGTCATCCGTCTTCACCTAGTTACATCGTAAGAGCTAAGAAAGAATACCGCCAGCCAACAGTCAGATAGCTGTTCTCCCTCAGTAGATCAGTGCTCCACGCTTATGCAAATGCGTCAAGTCAGGCATAGGGAGTACCTCTGCAAACCTGCACAATGCACTGAGTTCAGGAACAATACTTGAGTGATCAAGACACATTTCCTTCCCCTAGATAGTGCCTTACTTCTTTCTATTTCTAACCTGCTTTGTATTCTTTCTAACCTTGCTTCATTCCAGTTAAAGCAGAAATTGAATCAGAATTACAAAACAAAATTCTGCTTTTTTTTTTAAATATGAGACATTCATGTATATCACATACACTCAGCTATGATCATTCACAAGCCCTGATTTACGTATCATATGTCTAGACATCTGTATGAAAGTTACTGGTTGCTTCATGGACAGATAAAAGTCTGCATGCTCACAAGGACGTTATGCACATGTTTTTGAAAATGAGATTCCTGTTGCCTTTTCAAACATCCAGAAATTACTAGTTATTTTCACTTAAAAGCTGAAATAATGAAAATTGTTTTAATTAAGTTTGGAAAATTCTAACTCAACTTTGGAGCAACAGTGAAACCCCATTACTGTCAAAACTCTCATAAAAAACATTTTTCATGCAGCCCATGAACACAGATAAGAATTAAAACTCTTACAGAGAAAATAAGAACAGTTTGCCACCATACATCATGCATAACATCTAGTTCTTGAGCCAAAATAAACAACACAGACTAGAGAACCCATGAATATTCTGAAAGGTAAACACGGAGAATGTTTAAGGCTTTTTTTAAACACACTTCATTCTGCCTGTAATGTTCTCCTTCTGATAGTCTTATCTGTGAAGTCTGGCTGATAATGGAAAGAAATGTCAACACCCACTGGATTATGCCCTTGCTTGTGGTTTTAGACTGCTTGTACTGTGATTGCCTAACATCTAATGCTTATTTTATTGACTCACTAATACGACAGATCTTTTCTGTCAATTCAAAGAAATAAACACGTCAATCCTTCAGTTTGCCTTTTTACCCCCTTAGAATTTATAACCACCTGCCTCCAGTCTGATATTACCATTTACTTATTTACCTCTAGGACAAAAATCTATCACGAGAAAGAGGCTGAAATGAAGCCAGGTCCAGTCCAGTCCATTTGTAGTCATCTCAACAATTGCCTCTAAACATTCATGGCTTTCCCAACGGAGCAAGAAATGGGCAACCTGTCTCCTTAGGTTGTAATTCTACATTACGACGATTTCTAAAATTTTGTCAGTCATACACAAGAAGCAGCACTAAGAGCAATACCATGGTACTTCATGCGGAAGGGGCGAGACAGACAAAAAATGTTAGAATTCATAAAATCCCATAGTTCTCAGATCAGACAACATTTCCACTGACTGGCTGCATATGTAAACCAACATTCAGTCTGAACATATGTTTGTTGTATGTACAATTAGTACATGAGACTAATTTGCTACTTTGTTCAGTAGACCTCAGCTAGCATGCATGACCAATGACAAGAAAGAAGACATCCGCAGAAACAATATATGATAAATAAGCATACAAAGCTGGGACAGTAAGCAAAACTGAAAGCCAGATCAAGCACCACACCAGCACATATAAAACAATCTGATTAACTAAATTGCCCAGAGAAGGCAAAATGCCATTACCAGACTGAGATCCAGAGCAACAAAAAATCTACACGGGACTGCAGAGACAGCCGTAGAAGCCAGGCCTCTCCCCAAAATACCACAAGAAACAAAGACTTCTTTCAGTATCAGTGAGTTCAACGACAACAGCTGAGTAATTGAATGCCTACCACAGGGAGCAACCAACACCTTAATAACCAGTCCCAAAGACATGGTCTTGCCTCCTTGGCATTCAGTGAGATCCAGGTGATCTGCAGACTGATGGACTTTTGAGTGACCTTACCCCAGGCATAGGACACGCCTCGCTTCCAAGGACTTAATACACCATTGGCTATCGCTGCCAGAGCTTACAGAAGTAGTAGTAAGAACAAAGTGTTTACTTATTTAATTCTCTTTCTTGATTTTCTAATGCTATTTATCGGGTGGAAACAAAATAAAGAGGATGGCCTTGGTGGTGATGCTGTCCATGTTGTACAGACAACCAGCAAATGCTGTGAAAATGGCAAAACTAAACACCACCATTCCTCTACACAGAAGGCTCTACTAACACTATTGTGGTAGATGCAACTTGAAAACCTTTGACATAGTAATTAAGTGTGAATTTAAAACTTAAAAGAATCTGACAATTTTCATCATACATAAATACATTTCAAATGCAGTTGAATAACAATTCTGTAAACATCGTAACAACTGATTGACACTTTTAATATTGCAGCTGGAAGGGATCTTCTGCATAGTGAGTATACCTGACTTTAAACCTCAAGAAAAGAAATCACAAAGCTGATGGCATCTAAATTGCAACCAGCCTTTAATCAGCACATTAATGAACACTTCCACCATATAAACAATAAGTAAAGTACCACAGAACTTTGCTAATTTTCACATCAATTATCTACAAACCAAAGCCTTATGATCAAGAAACCACAGTGGCCTCTTCCAACTTCCCAGCAAGAGATTTATTAACAGCACACAGTAGCGACACGTCCTATTACCAAGACATTTACCACATATTGTACAGGCCACTTACTATAATATTATGAAGTAATTAATAACACCCGCACACAAAGAAGAGAGCATGTTTGCTTAGTTTCTAAATCAAAAAAAATTAACGAACCAGAGAGATGGGATGATACCATTTCATTAGCAGAGAAAATTAGAATATATTTTATTAATAAAATTCAAAGACCTGCACGTCCAAAAATTTCTCTTGACATCAAAAGGAGCTAAAAAGGTCACGCAGTTCACAGGAAAAAAAGTTCACGTGTCAAAAGCTGAATTCTTCTACTTCAGTTCTACCTATTAGCCTCTCAGAAAATTCTGGAAATTAAATAAACCAGCTTCATCAGTGGGTTTTTTTGAAATTAAGTCTTGTCGTTTTAAACACAGGAAAAAAGCAAGAGCCACGCATTGGATCTTTCAGGTATCTTCCAGAACACAGCCCATGCTCACCAAGATGGTCATTCCTCTTTACCTGGAATTCTCTATTCTGTGCCGAGGAAAAGGCTGTGTCATCATCTTTATTAAAAACTTATGTCCTACATTGGTTCATTTTGAAAAACATAAATTAAGGGGAAAGACCCACTAAAAGAGAAGAAAAACAAAAAGGAAAAAAACCAAGTATGTAAAGTTTAGTCATATTTGGACCCTGTAAACTAACATAAATAATTTGCAGGCATGTGCTAACATCCACACAGATCTTCAGCAAAATGCACGTTTCCCATATGCAAATTCCACAAACTGCAAATTCCAATTTGAATGTCATATATACTCACGTTTCCTCCTCCTCTTCCTCCTTTAGTTGGAAGTACCACCTTCCCTTGTCATGGCAAGTATTTTAGTCAAGATTTTTTTTTTTTTGATCGCACCAGACACTAGCATCATTTTTGTCGTGAATACAGTACCACGACTGGTCCCAGCAGGAAGCTGGGCACAAGACCAACAGCATGATACATGGCCATAAAATGCATTACTGCCATTAAACACCGCACATGTTGGGTCCGCAGCAGCTCCCCTCCACGGCTGTTCCTCGCTGGCAGCTGCTATCAGAGGGTGTCACACCCTCCATAGAGGCAGTGGAGAAAAGGACACTCAATGAGCAAAGGTGGAAGGAGAAAAGGTATCATTTTTGTGTTCCTCCTGCTATTCACCTTCACTTACAGCTTTCCCAGTCCAAATCAGCCCTCCATGAGGATAACCCCGCTCCCTTTCCTTCTTGCCTGCCTGCTGCTGGGCACCCCAGATCCCCACTCTGCAAAGCAAACTCCAGACTCCAGCAGGTCTCATGTCGTGCCAGAAACACCCGGCCTCTGCTCCTCATACATAGAGGAGGAGAAATCTCTTCAACTAGTGGGTGAAACCTTTCACCAGCTGTCCCAGGACCATATACAGGCAGCAAAGTTGTATACAAAAAAAGCCTTATTGTTTCGTCATTTTTCCACTATCTCCAGATCCGTATAAGCTAACTGAAAACAGTATGCTGCAAAATGCTACAGACCTAAGTTTGTTATGACTCTTTTGCATAGCCTTTACAAGTGAACTCAGTCGAGTTTTATCTGTGTGAAGAACAGAGCTATTGCTAATTTGTCTCTACTAGCAGGCAGTTGTTCTGAATTTTCTTTCTATGGTCCCAGCACTAGAGTTTGTATTTTTGAAGGAAAATAAAGACTTCACTAACCATAAATACCTGAAAAAAAATTCAAGGAGGTAAAATTTTGTGTCTGTTGAGCTTGGAAGCACTAGTATTTAGTTTAACAAAGGCACATGCATTTTATATAATTCTTGTGTGTTATCTATAATTGGTGTTCTGTTTTTCTGCACTTGAACAATGGTACATTCTTAAAGGATCAAGCTAAAAAAAAACCTTTACGTGAAGCTCCCAGAATTATTCCATGTGGGGTGAAAGACCACTGAGTGGTTAATATCTCCACTGAAACCTTTTCCTTTAGCAGTGCATTTGTCATCCTGATAGGTATCTTGCAAAAACACGTTTGTTTTTGTCACAATGTCACAAATGTCACAACAATTTAACAGTAATTTTACGTTAAAAGAGTATTACCGCAGTTCGGGACCTTCATATCCAGCAAGGCTGTCCTCTTATTGTTGTCATCTATGCAATATAAATCCTGAGTTTCTGTGTAAAACTTGGTCTCTTGAAATTTCTTGATCCACATAATTTCACAGGAACACTTGAATGGATTGTCCACCAATATCCTATAGCAAAAAAACCAATTTAGTTAGAATGCAGAATGTGTCATGCATGTAGAAAAAAATGGGGGGCAGGGGGACTCCAAGCACTCAGTTGGGTGAAAGTAGAAGTTCAACCCTTTAGTTAAGAAGGATAAGGAAAGCAACCTTAGTAATCTCAGTGCAATGCAAGCTGCAAGTGGATAACGGTTTCCATGTAGAGAATGAAGCTCTCTTTGCACCAAGAATCCAGACTGTCATAGATCAGAGAGATCACACAGGGGGCTCAACTACTATCTCCAATTCACCAGTGTAAATCATGAGCACATGGAGAACTAGGCTTTTCATCAAGCTCCATTCCATTTCATAACAGTCATGCAGAGATCAGAATTCCTCTCTTCTACACTTGACTCTCTGCTTAACTAACGCAGAAAGATCATGCCAGAAATGGTTTACTGCTGTGAGGTGGTAAATCCTTTATAGAGTCAAACAGTCATGGATTATAGGCAAGCTCTAAAAAACTCTGATCATAAAAAAGGATTTTACCTAACCTTCAAAATTCACCCACTACAACACTCTAGAAAATTTCACAGTAAAACCCTAGGTAATGTCATGAAGAAACACTAACTGAAAAAATGGCCCTGAAACAGAAATGTATCATCTAGCTATACGGTATGCTGCACGGAATTTAAACCACAGGTTAGCAAACTTACCAAATTCTAGTTTTAAAATTTAATAAAACTACACAACAATGTAATGCAATAACACCCAAGTAAAATATGAACAGAAACATCCCAATATCTATGTAAGAAGTGACCCAGTGTTACTTTTTCTCCTACAGGCATAGCTGAGATCCAATAAAGCATGTGCAAGTGACTGTTTAAAGCAAGTCATTACAAGGAGAACAATTGTTCTTAACAAAATTTCACAGGTATTTTCGATGTACAGAAACCAAATTCAAGTTGCTCACAGAATCTATGCTCATAAATGCCTCCTGAGGACATGAAGTGTGCAAATCATGAAAAACTCAGCTTATCAGAGCTGTAACCTGTTCCCTCAAAAGCCATCTGCAGTTCTTTGAGGATTAACAGCTGCAGGGATCATTCTCGCAAGTCTCTGAAGGAGAAATTTGTATTCACAGAAGTCATCTGCTGGGCTTTAACACCACCACAGCATGGACAAGAATTGCTTGTGCAAGACAGAGTATGAACATTAGGATCCCTTGGGTCAAAACCTACAACATGCATTTTCAAAACAGCAAGATTTACTTCCCATCTTCTGTTTCATCATACAACTTCCCTGTAAAAGAGAAATTCCCCTTGGCCAGTGGTTGAGCAGTCCTTTTTTTCCACTGTTTTATTTTATGTTAAACCCACCAAGGGAGTTAGGCACATCATAGGCAGGATGCTGGATACAGGCATGATGGCCTTCCACATACACTTGTGTGAAAAAAAATATCACCCAGTAAAAGCAAATTATGTGTCTTTATCTTGTTTGCTCTAATTTTACAGCTGCAGATACAGTTTGTTCTAAAAGAAGAAGCCTTTCAAAGCAGCATCTCCTTCTCTACAATACCTGGTAAATATGTCCTACTTCACCCTATCCTGAACTTTTCATCCCTTTATGTTTTGATTTACAAGAATGCCAACAACAGGACACTTGTTTGTCAGATTTAGAGGAAGCTCCTCAAAAGCTATTTATGGCATCATTCTCCTCTCAGATTCCCCTTCCAATATTCTTCTTTCTCTACTCTTTCTGATTTTCCATCTATGTATTAGCCACTTATCAACAGAATTGTTCAACTGATACTAATTTTATCACTGTTTTTCCTCCCTTCAGGCTCTGCTTTTTTCCCCCCACTTTCTTTCCCTCACTTCCCCCTTATCTGTTTATCTCACTTCATTGCAATCTGTTTGCATACCTTTAGTTCTTCTATCCCTACACTCCAACTCTTTCCCAAGCCTGCAACACTCTACCTCAATTTTGTATCCTCTCTCTCTCTCTCACCTTGCCCCCCATCACACGTAGCCTCCACACCTCAAATACTACTCAGTTTAACCTTCACACCATCCATTTTTCCCATCTCTGGCTCACTCCCAGTACCCTTCCCCTGCTTCTACTACCATGATGCTGAATGGCCACTGTTTAACTCTGGTATTAACAGCACAAATATATTCACTCCTAATTCACATCAGCCAGTTGTTTTGCCTCTAAGTGCTATTCCCTAGCTCATTAAACTTCATTTCCGTAATTCCTGTCACATATTTGTAACATTTGATTCTCTCACCCTCTGTCCCAAATCTTTTTTTACTTCTTTCTGCCCAGGAGCAAACCAACTTCTTCAGAAAGACCAGCAATATTGATGTTGTTCTCCTTCAAAATCTTTGTAAGCACTCACTCCACCCACAGCCTAAAAGAAGCTGTTCACCTGAGATGGAGAGATTCAAGAGTGGCTTGATTTGCGCTTTGGAATAAACCTGTTACTGGCAGCAGACAAACTCCAAGAAACTGGGAGCAGAGTATGCCTTCAAAATTGCAATAATTTCCTTTTTTGTATGCTTCCTAAGCTACAGCATACCCACTCTTACATTTCTGCAATCCAGGGAGAGGGGCAAAGATGACTCCATTTCTCCACTAACTGCTTAGAAAAATTAGGAGAAGCCCAAGTTTCACACTGTGCGCTGGTTTGAGTCCTGTATCTATTTTTTTGAGGCCATGTCAACTTCAAAACATAGAACCTACAGCCAAGTACACACTAACAATGGCTTTTTGGCAGGGACTAGATACAGCACATGAAGAAACAGGGACTTCAGAACCAACAGACCTAGCAGGGCATACAACAATGGGAGTGCTCTGCAACTAGCTAGTCTCTCCATCAGAGTGCTCGGAGACCACCAAGTTATGAAAGAAAACTCCAGTAAGCAATGATCCCTGGCCTGTAAAGAAAGTGATTATACCAATGATCAACAAAACATACCCAAGGGGCATAATCTCTTTTTGTGGCACTGGGATTTGCTCATTTCATTTCTCACACACTGAAGTTCACCTCAGAAGAGGTCGAGGATTGCATGGCTGGTGTTGCAATTCTTGGACTGGCATTTTGGACAACTTCTGACTCTGCTCTGAGCTCCGGGAGAGCAATCTCCCTCTCCTCTGCAGCCCCAGCCCTCCCAAAGCTCCTGCAGGCTCTCTGCAGTCCCATGTATTAGCAAAGAATGCACAAGATGACCAAAATTTTGGAATGTATACCAATACAGAAATTCTGCTTGATGGAACAGAGGATAAAAATGTAATATTGAAACAATCAACAAATATATGTTTACCAGTACTTCATCACCAAATGATTATATAAAGCATAATGCAACTCAAAGAATTTGAGAAAATAAAAATATTCTTTAATAGCCAACCATAAGCATAGCAGCTGTGAGGCCAATATAAGAATATGAGGGAGAGGCTTCATCTGAAGATCTGTAGAAGGCTGTACTTTCGCTAGCTCAAATATTTAATACAAACATCGGTAGTTTTTTGTGAAGTAATCTCACAATAAAATGTTTTAAAGCTGAAGGGAAGAGGCTATTTTTACCTCTACATTGTTTTAAAAGATACATGTGACCTTCCTGAAGCCCTGGAATGAAAATCTCTCTGTATTTAAGTGTCCAGCATTGCTGCTTTCTTTGGCAGAATTTCATTCCTAATCATTGATGGACCTCTACCTTCAACAGAACAAACTTCAAAGTCTTGTTCTTCCATTCCAGCCAAAAATAAACTTTATTTTAAGAAAAGACAACTTACAGATCAGACAAACCCAGATGGCGAAAAGGCTTCTTGGACAAACTTGAGAGCTTGTTTCTGGATAAATTGCTATGGGAAAAGAGAAAGATTGCATTAATTAGAATTGCTTCTTCTTATACCGAAAATACAGGTTTTGTCTCTTAAAAAAAAATTAATAACTCAAACCAGCTCTAAAAAGCCCTTATTCCTTTGACTTCAGTTGTAAAGAAATGGTGCTCAGTCTCATTTATGGTTTGATGCGTTTCAAGGGTTTGCATCCAGTCTGCATCTAAAGTCAATTACATTCAAAATCAAACTCAGCAGGGGTCAATATTTTCACTTTTAGCACTTCTGTTCATTGCAGAAAAGCAGCAGATTTAATTGTGTTTCAAAAGTATTTTGTGAAGTCCAGGTGTTAATTACATGCTCAATTTATTCATAAGTGAAATGGGTGTATCCCTTTCTTTGATGCTGCACCAAACTCTATACTCACATAAGCCCTCCTCACATGCCAGCACACATCCACATCAGAGCCTTTTAGTTATTCTTTTCAAATTGCATGTACAATATGCACCCACATGGAAGATCAAAAGGAAAACTGTAAAATGCCTATATTGGGCTTTTTTATGTCAATTAAGCATTCACGGTTTCCAGCGGTAATTAAGTGAAAGGTCCTCTCCCATTATGCAAAGCAAAGTAATGTTCATCTGAATCAGCAATACTCCTCCCCTCCCAGGCTTACCAAATTGCTTTCTCCACCCCAAAGCAAAATAATGCTGTTTTTCTACAGTCTTATCAGTCCACCAATTAAAGATAGTGAGAGCAGTAAACTGTGTAACTGCCAGCAGTACAGTGCAGATCAGTGTTGTGAGCCAAAATACCACAAGTTTCATGTGGTATTATAAAGGCGCCATAGGGGCTCCATAGTTAAAGTTACATTATATTTAAAACCAGCGATTAAACCTCTTTGCTTTTCCCTGACTAAGGAACACTGTTTACTTCTCAAACTTTCAGTCCTTGATCTCCGAGTACAAGACAATTTTCAGAGAAATTACAAGTTGGATCTTCTACAAACTTTAGAACAGAATCTTTAAGAGATTTTATTTACTATATTTCCTCGTTGATTCCTTCTGACAAATAACAGCCTGAAGTTTACAAATTGACTAGTCCTAATGTGTGAGAACAAAACAGATGAGCTATTTCAGTAGTCAGGTGAACTGGACCGCCCTATGGCAGATGCTGGTGGAAACATCTCACGGACCCTGAACGGATGTATCAAAATTAAGGTACAATTTGCACGTAGGTCAGAAGTCGTGTTTAAGTAAAAACTGCCACTATGATTTTTTCCCTAATATGTATAAGCCAGACCCCATCCCTCCACGGGCAACTCTTCACTCACCATGCAGGAGAACCCCTCCAGTTCTGACACTGCTGAGCAGCACATGCGGATGCCCCTGTGGTATTACCAAACGAGTCATGCATCTGCTTCTCTTACCTGCACAGCAACTAAATCCTACCTTTCCCAAAAGACAACCAGATATACAGTGGGCTTTACCTGCAGACAGGTGCCCACGCCACTCACTATTCTAGTGGGAGGCAACATACTCCAGGTCGTGTGATGACCAGGTTTGACTCTTGGTTTCCACACAGCAGAGGACCCTGCTCTTCCGTATCAGAAGGACTCCCTAACCATCAGACCCCAGGGAAATCTCTGCCCAGCTGAAGCCATTCAATTTTGTGTGATCTTCCCTGGCACCCTAACGGGAGAGCCAGGCTCAAGCTCCAATTCCAGACCAAGGCCAATCAAAGGGGATTTGAAACCCTCTACCACCAACACCTTCTAAATACTCAAGTATCACAGTACAAATCTGAAAATGGGCCCCAAACATCTTACGTAAGAGCCCCAGCCATCCTCTGAGATAGCATTTCTCCCTTTTTTCTTTTAAGAAAATAACACCTTAAAAATAAAATTTTCAAGAATAACTTAAAAACATAAAAACTGACTCTGGGAGAGAGTTTGCTGTTAGTAACCCAGCACGGACATAACAGCCTACCTACTTGTCATGGTTTAACCTCAGTTGGCAACTGAGCACCACACAGCCGCTCGCTCACTCTCCACCCCCACCCCCCCGGGTGGGATGGGGGAGAAAATCAGAAGAGTAAAAGTGAGAAAACTCATGGGTTGAGATAAAAACAGCTTAATAATTGAAATAAAATAAAATCCTAATAATAAGAATAAGAATAATAATAAGAAGAATATACAAAGCAAGTGATGCACA
>NW_008794083.1:2725389-2747655 GCF_000699145.1 Aptenodytes forsteri
GCCAGCTTTCCCCAGTTTATGTACTAAGCATGACGTCACATGGTATGGAATGTCCCTTTGGCCAGTTGGGGTCAGCTGTCCTGGCTGTGCCCCCTCCCAGCTTCTTGTGCACCTCCAGCCTTCTCAGTCGGTAGAGCATGGGAAGCTGAAAAGTCCTTGACTACTGTAAGCACTACCTAGCAACAACTAAAACATGGGTGTGTTATCAACATTATTGTCATACTAAATCCAAACCACAGCACTGTACCAGCTACTAGGAAGAAAATTAACTCTATCCAGCTGAAGCCAGGACACTACTTCACAGGCAGGACTGAAGTTCTATCCTTCCTGAAGATTTCCTCCTGGCTGCTTATGTTTCCTTGCTCAACTTGCTCATGGTCCTCTACTCATCCCATCTCTTTGTGAGGTGCTGAGCTGCCTGCTTCAGAGCTATCTGCTGTCTATCAGACAGCAGACTGTGAGAATTAGGTGCTCCACAGCTATATCTTCTTCTCATTTAGCCTCAGGCCAGTCATTGCTTTTGGAGGATTATTGCAAACCTTTAGGCAGAAGAATAGCCCTTACTTGTTTAGATTCATGAGCCAGACTTACTGCCCAAATGTCACCATGTATGTTACTTTCTGAACACTTTGTGCAGGTATCAATGACTCCATGTGAGCCAGTGAAAAAATGGGACTGATAATTTAATAAAACTATCAAAAGAACAGAGTGTCATTATTTTAACAACTCCAGTTTTGAAAAACCAAAAGCACCTTGATAGCTTTAATTGTCTTCTCAGATTTTTACCAGTTGTGCTTGATATGCACCAGAAAAAGTAAGTAAGAACAGTAAGAAAATTAATTAAAAAATTCCTGTGCCTATATTCTTGATCATGGGTTGAAACATTTAGTGCTTCCAGGACTGTAGCCTTTTCTGCCATGTAGTTTAGCACTTTAAGGTTTTTGAAGTTGACAAGTAATTCAACAGAAATTTTTCAGACCACTGTTACAGATTTATCACCTTAAATGGTACTTTGACAGTAAATTTAATGTTATATATATTTTTCATAAACTGAGCACTGTATATTGATTATAGAGATGCCTGCTGCGGTCTCTTTAATTCATGTTAAGTGAAAAAATCACTGCCAGGCTTATTATGGAGTAGTTAAGGACCACACTTCCACTTCCATGGAAAAAGAATATAAATCAGTTCCCCAATTCAACTATCCACAAAAGATGATCATCAAAGCAGCCCAAAGAAGATCTATCTGGGGTTCTAAAGCCTTTTTTCATTAAAAAAAAAAAAAAAGTCAGGAGTACAGAGCCTGGCTCCAAAGATATACATAAGGAGAGGACCCAAATTCAGTCAAAAGCATGCCCGTATTTTACATATGAATATCAAGCTCACTTTAAACTTGCTAGCCCTAATTCAGCCAAAAGCAAACCTGTGGCAATGTGAGGAGTACAAAAGCAGCCTGAGAAGCTGCATAAATATTCACAAAAGCTAGCAACACAGGCACAGCTCTACTGCCTATAGCGTTCCTGGCAAGGGGAGTCAAGAAGGAAGAGGAGGGAACAGATCTAAGGAGAACTGGGGGTAAGAGGTGAAGAAAGGGCCATTTTGCTACGCTCAGTCTCCCTCCACAGGCAACTGCTTGCTCTGCCTATGGCTGGAGCCAGTCCTGTGCGCAAGCAAGGGAAAATCTGCAGCAAGGTCTCAAACAGTTTCATTTGGCTGCCCTACCTAAACCTGAACAGTGTAGAGATACAAACACATCTTAATACCTAGAGCTGTATATATACTACACTCACAAATCTATGATTCAGCGATGCAATTATACACAGCCTGGCACATAACAATAGCTATTTTTTAACATTTTTGGAAATACGTGCTTGCTGTGAAATGTGTTTTTATGTTTAAAGGTATTGACAGTACACCATGCACATGTATTACACAAGTCCGTTAAAATTACCGTTGGCAGCAGATCAGCTTATAAATTACAGTACTACTAAACTAGGACTGTTTAATAGCTTGTTAAATGCAACTGTTGACTAATTTGAGTCTAAGGTCAATGAGAATACCAGAATTAGATGAGCAAGGCTATCAATTACATTTAAGTAATACCTATTAGAGCATTTATTTTCCTGTTGTTTACGTTATTACTCAAATCTTGTCATCATACATAACTCTAGAAAGATAGCTGGGCTACAGAAGTTTGGCCAAGAAAATAAGGTAATGACAAAAAAGGGCTTAAGGAAATGTGTGTTAATAAGTTCCTTATAATCTGATATTCTTCTATGATTCATAAAATAAATACTACGTTCATATAATAAAGCTCCTTAACTACATCAAAAGATTTTTCATAGAAGAAAAAGAAAACTGTAATAGTATCACTAGCAAAATTAAAGCTTATACAGTTACATCAGTCTTCAGAAAAGTGTTTGGAGTTTTTGTTTTCTTTACAGGATAGTAACAAACTGTTGTTTCAAAATAAAATGCAAGACTTCTCAAAGACCTGTACTTGGAGGTTACTCTTGCAAAGTGAAATTATTTCAGCTGTTAATAATTTTCACTGTCCCAACCACAACAGGGGCTGCACTTCATTCCCAGTGCAGTCAACAGGAGTTTTATTGCTGATGACAACAAGCAGTGATTCATTGGGGCTTTCAGAAACATTTTAGTGTGCATCAAGACTTCCCAGAGAAAACAAACAAACGCATTTTTTGCAGGGATAATAGATCAGCCTCAGCAAAAAAATGTCTGCATACTTACTGCTTTGTCATGTGCATATAGAGCAGGTGGTGCCACTTAATATTTTCCATCTTATCTGGGCTTATCCTGTGTCTGCTAACATTACTAAATCCCCGCCAAAAGAAAACACAGTACGAGACTGGATAAGCTCCTGGTTCATAACGTAAGTATTCTGGATCAGGATTCCATGTACATCAACCAAACAGATGTCAGTCAGCCTAATTTGTTTCTAACAAGCAACTTCATGAACTACACATCTAGTAAAGCCTGCTTACCAACAGATATGTATTCCACATTTGACTGTGTGCTCCAGCTGAAGCTCTTCCTGAAGCTGAAGTATTTTAAAGACATCTTGTCCACATGGATTCTGTCGTGCCTAGCAGGTCATATATGCACAACGATACTTTTCCCTTACGTGGGAACTCTAATAGGGTGTCCCTGTTCTGTCCAATGGTCAGTTTTCAGAAAACCTGTTTACTTGTGTAAGTTTTGGTTAGAAGCAACCACTGGAGACAAAGACACTTTGTGACTGCACAAACCCCATTTCCCTAAGGAAACAGGCAAAAAAGCCTATCAAGAGGATCCCACCAATTGTTTCAGTTACCTTTTGCAGTGTCTACTTGCCCATAAAGCTGGGAAGGTCTTCCAAACATCTATTTACCTCGCTCCAAATTAAATGCACTATTTCTCACTCTGTACTCATGGTCACAGAGAGAATTGATTGCTCTTCTCATCATAATTATTCTTCTTTTAAAGATAAGAAGATGTATGTTCCTTTTCAGTCTTCTCTTTCTTGGACTGAACATACTCAGCCTCTGAGTCTCCTTAAATTATTTGCTTTACATGCTCCTTATAGCTCTGTTGCTCTTCTCTGTAATATCTTTCAAGACGGGTAGACTCAGTGTCTTCATCTATATACACTATTCCAATAGATGCCTTCCCAGCAGCTAAGGTAATGGGGAAAAGATGTAGAAATCTAACACAAAATTCCTTTTGATCCCACACTGAATTTGCTTTGTTCTGCCACATTACGCTGAGATTCTGTCCCAGCACAGCCACTAAATCTTTCTCTGCAAATGTGCCTCTCAGCCAGTAAGTTCTCACTGCGCATTTCCACAGCCAGTGCATATGCACTTGGCTTTATGGAATTTCATCTTTTACAACCATAATTCACTGAGCAATTGTTACACAAGTAAACACACAAATTCACTCTAGAAGATACATCCCTTATATCACCAACTGATTATAGTAAAAGCTATTTACTTTATTAATGACTATATGAAGTAACATGTAAGCCAACAAGATCTGGTTCACACTCCTCCAGTGACTGTTCCACATTAAGGACAGCAGTTACTGTTTAGGCAAATATGGACATTCACGTCCACTTCCTTACATGAATTAATTGCCATTCTTTGGAAAATGCAGGTGCGGAACGTGATTCCATTTCATTAGCAAAGCAATCAGCCTGTGCTCAGTTCAACAGTTCTTCCATATTACAAGGAAGCATCTTACAAGCCCAAAGCTTGGCCTTACATCTTCCCAATCTCATTAGGACTTTAACAAAAGCAAGGGATTAAGTTAAGTGCTAAATATCTCTAACGAAGATGGATGGACTGAAACACACACTTGAATACTTGGCTAAAACAGGGTACCTGTGAGGAACTGAACCCCTCACATGATCTCAGTGTCTTGTAGGACTAGATCCACAGTTTTCCATCTAAGTAGCAAAGCAAACTGCTCCATGTCTGTCCCACCAAAAGGCACTACAGTCCTTCAGTGACATGTACTTATACTAAAAACCAACAGTCTTTCATTTTAGCTGATCATTTTTCTCTGTACTTTTAGAAAGAACTTTGTTCAGTTCAGCCTTTGCTAAACCTAAAGTGTAAGTGATCTAGAAAACCACAGCCAAAAAGCTGCACAGGCACCAACTCTGCTTGCTGAAGTTCATGAACCACAAATTGCATTTGGGTGCGACAGTAACCTCGTTCTTATATTCTGCTTTGGGTGCTTTAGTTCAGATCTTGAATGAGCTTCCAAAGTGAATCTTCAGATCATCCCTACTAACAGGACTTAAGTTCAAAGTCATGCCACAGTCTGGGCACGCACACTGGTCAAATTACATTAGATGTGCTCCATGCATGCACCTACTGCACTGCAGCTGCTAAAACATGTTCAGCCCATTGAACCAGACTAGAGCTAGTCAAACCTATGTCACTGAGTGCGATGCACAGTGTGGACATCACACCCTCAGCACCAACTCACTCAGTGGAGAGAGGCACTCCTTGTGCTACACTACTTACCACAAAAGACACACCCAGAGTCCATTGTCAGAGACAGGATAATGAACTGGACGGTCTTTTTACCATCCCACGTTATGCTCTTATGATCTGCCGGTTCCTATGTTCTGCCACTTCCTTACCATACATATCTTATTTAGGGTCAATTAATGACAGAAGACCATTATAAGTCTGTCTTGTTAAAACATTTTATATGAAGGAAATGGTAGAAGAGAGAAATAAATTAACAATTAAATAAATTAACATGAGTTTGGCAGTTTTGACTTAGAAGGCAGATACTATCCTTACTCACATGTATTGTAGGTTGACGTTTTTCACAAATGCCTGACGGGACACAAATCTTAAGCCTGAATCCACCACGGTCCTGTGAAAATACATAAAACTGTTAGAATATTTAATCTAAAATATAATGTAAAGCATAATGATAATAATGGTTAAAATGAGAGTGTGGATGAAATCTCAACACAGCTGAACTGCAAGATCTACAACTGTCCTCTACAACACACAAAGTTAGGCCTACATTCTGATGAGGTCTCTATATGCTTCTATAAAAGAAATAAAAAATCGCTTTATAAAATATGCATCCCATATACTCACAGATTTTTAAGTCCAACATAAAATCCAACTTCATTGTCATTGATACTTTCTAATTTTCGCTGGTTTGCAATGTAACTGTTGAAAAAGCAAGACAGAAAAAAGTATGAAAGTGGATCCCTCCACGGCTTTGACTGTTCAGAGATCAAGCACTGATGCCTGAAAGTCAGCAGTGATTGCTGACCTACTGCAATTAACACAAAGATCTAGTTAGAGCATCTGCAGAGCGAAAGCACTCCTTAAAATCTTCCCTGTCATTTAAATAGTACTCTGTGGGACAGGGCTGGAGGAGAAACAGTTGAGTTTTGCACAGGGGAACCGAAGCCTTGTTCATCAAGGAAGCAAGCCACCCTGAAGGCACTGTAAATAAAGCTGCATTACAGTGTCACCGTTTTCCAGGACACACCTCCCTACCTCATGGATTTCACAACAGCAATAGGGCCAACTTTAATGGTGGCAATGGAGTTACCCCCACTTACACTGAGGGGGGATCGGACTGCCCTAGTCTTTTCTCTCATGTTGTTAACTTAATTACTTGTTCAACTGATTTTCTCCCTTCCACAAAGTAGTTTCAGTTCTATTTACAAGGTGTGGCAGTAAGAAAACTGAGGAAAGGGAGGCTGTACTTCACAATGTTACATACAGCAGCGGAAAGTAAGAGAAGAGAAACTGTCATAGTAGACCAAAGCACCGAGTCCAC
This sequence comes from Aptenodytes forsteri, assembly GCF_000699145.1. Classification (NCBI taxonomy): domain Eukaryota; kingdom Metazoa; phylum Chordata; class Aves; order Sphenisciformes; family Spheniscidae; genus Aptenodytes; species Aptenodytes forsteri. Next base: position 2,731,714 of record NW_008794083.1, read on the forward strand.
TCACATACCATGAATATCTGCCTGAACCCCAAAAGGATGTGGGCATGCAAGCCGGTTCTTTGTATTATCATCATGTGAGATCTATGAATAACCAGTGACATCCCACAGGCTGGAAATTAAAATGTTTTACAGATAATGCATGGGATGATAATCTGTTACCTTTTCTGCAGCAAGGAAAAGTTTCACAATGCAAGTCGTGCAGTCTAGGAAGAAGAAATTGGTGGAAACTGCAATTCTGCTGACATTATGGGCAGAAAAGTAAGCCTGATGTAAGAGATGCCTTGCTAAAGAGTCCATGCATTTTCAAAAGGTAACCCCAGTCCCAGAAAAACTTAAACAGAGATTCACCTGTATTGTCATGAGCTTCCAGAACTAACCAAAGCTGCAGGTTTTCCTAAAAAGGAGGACTCTTTCTTTGCTAGAATAAAACTTGTCTTCATTTTAAGCTTTTTTTTTTAATTTAAAGGGAATTCTGGTGAATTGGAAAGGTGTATTGCTTTCCCAAAGGCAACCCATCTACCTCAACTGGTGTGTTAGAGAAATTCACTGTGTGCCCACATCCCAACAGAAGCTTGAAAATCCCAAAAGTTGGGTTGGGCTCTCCTCCAAAGCTGCAAAGCTGACTTGGGCTATGCTCTTGCCAAGTACCAGGAAAAGCAAAAATTTCCCCTAATGGGATTCATTATCCCTTGGGAAAAAGAAGGGCAGTAAAAAGACAATGCATGACGCTAGACAAAACACATCACTACAGCATTGTATGACACTGAGTGCTCTGCAGGACTTCTTAGGATAAGATTAACACAGTGTACCCATTACAAGATAATAGAGTCCTTCTTATTTTGTGTTTCCTTCCTTGGATTTTTTAAGGCAATCTGATTTACTCTCTTGGGGTTTATTAATCTATTTTTTTGTTTGTTGGTTGGTAAATTTACATATTTTGCCAAGTAAAAGCAATGAAGTAGTTTATAAAAGACTATCAATTCTTCCACCTGAGCATCCTGCAAGTGAATGATCATACTTCCTCTGAACCCGCCCTGAGGTAGAACTCATGATCACCTTCTCTGTCACCTGGACCTCATCATGCTAGAATAAAGTTATGCAAGAGGTATCAAAGATACCTTCCTCATCCTGCCCTCAGTGTTCAACCAATGAGAATCCTGTCAAGACCAGATAGAGATAGGGAAAACACAAAAGAGCAGGAATCAAGGAAAATGGACAGAGAAACACAGAGGGAGAAGAAATTCAGAAGAGAAAAAGAAAAGAAACTGAGCGACCAGTTGTACTAGCTGAAGATTAAGCCATCAAAAAAACCTCTGACAAACACTGCCAGAACGCAGATCCATCACTCAAATGCATTTATCACCCATCCAAATCTGACATTGCAATTTTAATCATAAAAACATTTAACCAGAACCTCCCACTACGAGAAGCTCCAGAACTTGACATAACTTATAGTGTCGCACAGAAATATATTAGTGTATTACATCCTGTGGTAAGCCTCAGCCAGTGTAAAACAGCTCAGGTCTGCTGAAGTCAATGAAGCTACCACAATTTACATCAGACGAAGATCTGAGTATGAGCACACAGTCTATATAAAAAGATCACTGTTGGTCCATTAGGGAACAAACCAAACGGATGGTATTTGGGAAGAAGCAGCAGCATGAATTTATGATCTTTTCTTTCCTTCTCTTAGTGCATCCCTTTAAAGAAAAGCAAGGGGGGGGATACTTTACTCTCAGCTGGTACTAGTCTCTTTATGGTGAATGATTTATGATTCCAGTTCCTAACTGAAAGAACCAAAAGAAACCACTGAAAACCATACTTCGAGTAGGGACCCAGAAGAAATTCTGGCTAAGTGCAACTAACTCAAAACAATAACTGCTCTGCAATACATTTGTAAAAACACTCTCAGTACAGAACATGACAGTAAAGCAAATTTCACGCAGCTGGAAATCCTTGAAGAAAGAGTGGACAGATGTAATTTACCATAAGCAGGTCACGTCCTCTTACGCTTCCTTACTTGCTTAACAAGTCTGTTTTAAGTTAAGCCTTTGCAGCTATTTCATAGCAGTGAGAAAGAAAGGAGTACAATGACTACAGCTGTACACTGTAACGGGAAGTTGTTCTTCTGTTTAATTTAGAGGGAGGTTTAAAATAAAACCTCTCCCTAACTGAAGTCTATTTATACCTTCTTCACAACTACTCTACCTTGATGTTACTTATCATCAAACATTAATACTCTAAAAGCTCTGACTTGAAGTAGGCGACGCTGAGAAATGTAATTTGCCTGCCTGCCCTTAAGAATATCCACCCTGTTCTTTAACTGAACGTTTTTATTGTAGCACAGAAGAAAAACATCCTGACTCATGGCTGGCTGAAGTCACGTGAGGAGCTTGGAAGCACACCACAGCGAAGTGTAGCACGGCCAAAACCTGGCTGCATAGTACCCAGTCAGATCACAAGTAGCAGCTCACAAATACCGATTGCTCCCTCTAAACCAAAACCTCAGCTGCCTGCAGTACTGTTCACTTGATAATACTATAGCATTCTGCCTCTCCTTCAGTAAGTCATCAGTAAACAATATTTGTTTTCAGACCTTTAATTTCATCTCCCCTTCGTAAACTACTGATTAATTCTAATAAAGGCATTCAGGATATCACACCTACTGACTGCACCTTGCAACCTACAATAACACATTCATCTCAGCACACTTCAGCAGCTATTGAATAACGTCACACACTCATACTTCACCACTTCTGCAACATTCTGGAAAGGATATTTTAAAATCCTATCGTAAAAGAGTTAACTCCTCCTTAAAGTTCTCCTTTAAGAGGGTGGTCTTCACTTCTGCTCATTACACATGGGGAAGACTACGGATACAGTCTGTATAATGTCAGTAAAGCAACCTCTGAACTGCAAGAGCATGAGAAGAGAAAGCAGGGTCTGCTCTTTAAAGTGGTCTAGATTATTTTGTGCCTCAATAGCTCAAAAAGGGATTTCAATAGCTCAAAAAAGGATTTCACTCTAACTTTCAAATCTTTTCTTTAACTGGAAAAAAACTGGTCAGCAGCAGTATGCCTTCCTAACTTACTTGATTTACTCTATTTCCTCTGGATTAATGTATGTTAAGGTATACTACCCCATTTGGAGCTATAAGGACATGATGGAAAACTAGCACGCACTAGTCTGAACAGCATACATGCAAGCAAATAACACTGTAATTCAGCTCCAGAAGTATTTCTGTTGCCAGAAATCTCCCTTTATTGGAAACATATTTTTTTAACACTACAAAAAATAAATCAATTATATGTTTAGCACTGATTCATACAGCTGGGAAAAAAGTTTTTAAAATTAATAAACATTCCCTGGTGAAATGTTTCTGAACTTTGGGAAAACTTTATACTCCGAGTTATTTTTTCACAGAATCTTTAGGGAAAAAGGCAGCACACTCCAGACATTGAACTGTCAGTAGATGAATTACCATTTAATGACAGGTCACATATGTCCCTAGTCTATACTACTGCAAGAGCTGTATGGTAACATCAACAATTAAACACTGCAAAGTTCCCCAGTGCTGTATTTTCTTACAAACTCAAATGTCAGACCAAGTTCATCAACAGGTATGCTAAAACTTAGGGGCATTTTCAGCACACCTGGGCTGATTTATGATTATGCATCAAAATCATGCAAAATTTGTAAGTTTGACACAATACTTGATGAAACTTGGCAGATTCAAATGGGTTTCATTTGCAGCCCCTCTGAAACCAAATTTAAAATAATGCTCAAATTCACATAGTTTGAAAATGAAGCATAGAGCTACACATATCAGGAATGCCAGGTTTCAGACAGATATAGGGACCAATGATATAATCTCCGCTCAACCAAGAAATCTTTCTACACAGGACCAAGCTGCCCCTACGAAGGAAAGTCTAACAGCAAGCAATGAGCATGATATAGACACCTACAAGCAACAAGTTCTCTACAGATATACAGGCTTATTCCAATTATTTTATTGTATTTTGCTGTCTCCATCTGGTACCATCGGTGCCAGATTTCATCAGGCCAACTTCAAGAAACAGAACTTCTACTGCTAAAAGAGCAAGCCGTAACTCGGGAAAGAGGCAGTGTGTCGAGTTAGTCCGCTGTGGACTTACCTAGCATTCAGCAATTTTACAAACAGGTGCTCGACTCCTTGGCTGTCTGGTGTCTCCTGACAAATTCTGAGCAAGTGTTGTTGTGGTATTTTTTTTTAAACTGCAGATCACTCTGTATTTCACAAAGAGTGAAAAACTGATTGCCTTCAGTCATCCTTTTGAGGTTTTCTTCCTCCCATTTAGAGTATTTAACCGTGAGTCACAGAAGACTACAGGAGGTAGCTCTCCACGTTCCAGTACAGCAGCTCTGGAGCTGACATAATTAACTCTGGGACCTTTCTTTACAGCCACAGGGACGCCCATTTTTTGAGCAAATCCCTCACTACGCATATCCCACATTCAGATGACACGCTGTTCAGGGCAATCTGGAACTCAGCATCTCACAGCCAAGGTCACAGATCATTGTTACCTTCAAGAATTCCCTGTTCTTGATGTGTGGCTGCGTCAACTGCCAGGAAACAGCTGGACTCAGACATTCTGCTCTGTGCCAATATACTATGATTATCCAATTAGTAGTATCCAATTAGTAGTACACAGTTGCCATTGGGAATTGCTTCTCTAAAGCCGTCATCCCGAACAATTAGTGCCAACCCACCAGCTTAAAGCAGGAGAAAGTGGGAATTCAGTGGAGATCCCAATCTTGTTTTGGCACTGCAGGAGCGGATCCATACTTTTGCTTATGACTACAACTCCCTGGGAAATGGAAAGCCCACGGTTTTCCAGCCAACCTTAGTTCCCTCTTTACACTATGCAAACATGAAGGCAAAAGTAAAAATAAATGAATATGTCTGCAATGCAGAGTTTAAGGAAACAGTTACTATATTTAGAGGCAGGGAAAACAAAACGTAATGCACCCTTGGGCTTACTTACGTTTCTGGTTTGGCTTCAAGGTGTTTGTTCTGTTCTCTTCAAATAGCAGACTACCAAATGAAGCAAACTCTCCAGACATTTCATGCAGCTTTCCAGATTTAAGATTCATGCCCTTGACGAGCTCCACCTTCAGAATTACTTCCCCAAAATGCATGCAAAGCTTATTTAACTATTTTCCCCATTCGGAGACCTGTCCTCCCCCTTTAGCTCCATGAAGTTCGTACGCTTGATATTTCACTAAGACATAAAGTTTTGACATTTCTCCAGAGGACAACTGACAGCTACAGTCTAGCTTTTCCTTAGCAAAGATGTTTTGGAAATGTTGATATTCCTTGATATAGTCAGGAAAAAGTATCAGCTGGCCAGACAATGACCTATTTATTCAAAAAGATATGTCTTAATCACTGACCTTATACTTATCTACACAACACGTTTCATCCACTGTGTATGAAATCATCTCTGTAGACTGTTAGGAAGAGGCTTAAACTCCTGTAGCATCCCTTTATAATATATACACTAAAAATCACACATTAAATAACATACAAAAGGAGAGTAGTGAATGTGGCTTTTCATTAGTTCTCGATAGAAAGCAGACGTAAGACTAATCTTTTGGTTTTTCATTATTTGGCTTTCAAGGAAGAAAGGGCATCTCAAAGGAATGAATAAATACAAACAAATATATGTGACATTTCTTTCTCCTGCAGAACCACCTAGTGCGGTGACTCTTCAAAGACTAGCAACACAACCACTCTCTTTTTCAGCACTTGCATACACCACCTCTGTAGCTGTCACTGGCCTTGGTGCAAATCAGAATGGCAAAACATCAGTTCCGTAACAGCACAGTAAGATTGATCCTAACCATCCTCTATATGCATCTTTTTAGGTCCCTCAGTGAATCAAAACATTAAAGCATCTTGGTTGATGTCAAAACTTTTCAATTCTCTTCTTTCCAGGCGCCCATGCTCAGGCAATGACTTTGTGGAAGGGATGTCTTAAGTGAATTGTACGTCCTCCAGAGTTAGATAAGCACTTGTTGACATAAATCAGTATGCTTCACAACATTTTAAATCTTTTTCCTATCCCCAGGTTTTGACATGTTCAATATTCCCTGACTCTTTGATTCAAAATAAGAAATTCTCTCTGATATTCCCTCTGAGGTCAGTCTTCCCGCCACATATATTATTTCCACTGTTTGACATTAATACTTGGCTTTATTCAGTTTAAAATTACTGGCTCTTGGAATGTCAAATACTCTGTTCAATCTGTTCTGATATTCACTGGATTGTTGACATATGTCCATACCTGCTACACTGTTCACTGTCTCATTCACTGCATGCAATACACCTCATGCCAAATACAGATCAAAAGGTAGCACTTCCAAACAACGGAGTGAAACTGCAAAACTTGAAGCCATCTATCCAGGAAAATCCATCTATATCCTGTTAACACATTAAATTTGCTGAATAATTTGACTCCTGACATCTCAAACAATATTCCCCTTTCCATAAGCCAGCAAAAATTTTCCTTCTTCTTAAATAAAAATTTAAGTCTTGAGAGTCTACATGTGGTCATAATCTCTACCCTTTTTCTCTGCAATTATTACATGGAGAACCCAATTGGTAGATGTTTTTCCATTCTTCAAATGATACCATCTGCTGCCATGGTTCACAACTGATTTCCTAGCCTCTCTCCCAAGACCTGTGAAACATCTTGTGTAGCCCTGACCACAGATCTGTGTCTTCTCCAAGCCGTATCTTGTCTTTTAATGGAAGACATACATGAATACATCTTCACATTATGTTACCAAAGCATTCCAAAAGGGTTATGGGTTGTCCTTTTGACTTTCCATGATATTGAGTCTCTTGATGTTCACCTCACTCTTCTAGGCCCAGAACAGGTTGCCACCTTCTGTATGTCAACACCAATCTTAGTATTTATATTTACCCAATGCATTTTTCAGAAAGCATTTCAACAGCATTAAAATTGCTTCTTTGCTAAAGCCTTTCAGAGGCTCTCCTTACTCTTCCACATTTATGTGCTCTTCCCAGTTCCCCATTTCACCTTCTTTTATCACATTTATTTCCATTCTGTTCTCTGTCCTGTACAGTCCATTTCTCCTCATTTTAATTGGGCGTTCTTTCAAATTGATAGCTTCTTCCATTAGCATTCCTAAAAAAAGCACTTTCTCTTCACTTGAGGAATCCTGTTCTTCACTTCGTATAAGTAGTTTCTTACTTGCACCGCATATATTAACATAATGATGTGTTTATTACACTTTCTGCACATTTGTCAGTATCCAGAGTATTTCGAATACTCGTGCTGACTGCCACATTGCTGCCACTGTTTCCGTAACCTTCCATGTTCCTGTACTTGGCCAGTTTGATTTTTGGGAAATTCTCTCTTGCAATGGTACATGCAGACAAGTGTTCTGTGTCTGTCTTTCAGGTTTCTCTTTGTATTTCTGTTCGGTTTGCTGCCTGACATATACGTATTGCCTCTTCTAGAGTGAGATCAACTTTACTTAAAAATGCACTCATGGTTGTCTTTATTGCTGTACTTTAGGAAAATACACTCTTTTGTAAGCATTAGTTTTCCATTTTAACATAATTACAAGTCTTAGATCATCTTCTCTACCATTCTCTCCTAAAGTTCAAACTAAACTCACCCTGCACGTACCTCTTTTACACATCTTTTCCTACAGTAGTCTTCAAACTTCATTATTTCTGCAAAGCCGCCTTCTCCTTACCCACTACTACTTTCATAGCATTCTTCATTTACCTTTACAGCTTCTGTCCTTGCCACTGCTTATATTTTTCTCATCCGCCGGCCTGTCTTTCCTTATGGCTCTCATGACCACACCACACCGCTGTATGCACCTTTCAGCACTCCTCCAACCTACACACCTTCGCAGCATTCCCCCCGCCCCAGGATGTGCGTGGTGAAGGTAAAGTAAGTGTTCACCTGCAATTATACAAGATCAAGCAGACCTTTCAATGATACCTCCAACTGTTAGGACTCTCACCTCCTAAACCTTTCATTTCAGATAGCCACTGTGAAGAGCAAAACTGCTTCAAGTTAAACCGTTCATTAAAAGTCGTAAGAATATGCAGAAGTGCTCTACAGCAGGCGAAAACTACGCATGCAACCAGACCAAGCAAACAGAAGGAACAACTGCCCTGTCTCCAGGCAGACAGGAATGCCATGGAGTGTTGGGAGGAACGGTCAGGGCAGGGAAGATCGACAGAGTCGTACTTCCACCCACACCCACCTCCAGGACAAGTGGTATCTATTTCTGCAGCTGTGCCACCTAGGTCCACATCCCCCAAATTACAAAGGCTCCAGGCAACAAGACAGTCCAGGATCTGCAGTGATGTCTAGCGCAGAAGTAGTATCCAGCATTAATATTTTTCTATTTAGGTGCCTTAATGTCACATGTGGATTTGTGCCAATTCAAAATGTTTGTAAATCTATTTGAATTTAACCTGAAAAGTTTAAAATTTTGTGTATATGTATAAATATGTGTGCAATACACAGTCTTCAAAAGATACTTATATTGCTACCACTCTAAACTGTAAAATACTTCAGCATATGTTTAAGTACATTGCATGTACAGTTAGTCCCATGAAGTCAACAGAACTGCTCCCAGCAGGAGAGTACAGTGTATGTGTTTACCAGGTGAGGAACACAGTATGCGTAATGTGGTTGAAAACCTGTGTCTAAAAATTAGGTAGAGGCAAGACTGGAAGGAGGAGTAGGAGATGAATATGCAATAGACTATTCACCCACCTAGCAGGGGGGGTTGGAGGGGGGAAGGAATGTCACCTTCCTGAACTAGATCCATATTCACCAAATAGATTCACCTGTTTAAAAAAAAAAAAGACACGTCTGTGTGAGGTAGAAGACAACAGATTTGGAAGAAATGCTGGAAATAATGCTCCAGTAGCGTCCAGGAGTACCAGGTTCAATTCCTTCCTCTCCCTAAGGGAATGTGATCCCAGTCTCTCAGAAGATACCATGCTATAAAGCAACCACAGAGAGGGCAGTCTCAACCTTACCTGTTCACACTGTTCTAATTTTTGCCGTAATTGAACACTCAGCGGAGCAGGACCCAGCTGTCTCACTACACAAATAAACGTCACAGTTGCTTAGCTAAACAGACTGCCCTGCTCCCTGACCCAAAAGTACATTTAAATACTCCACGCCAAGTAAGGCGACTCGGACAGGAAGAACCACGGCAAGCCCACATCTGTACACCATACAGGACCATAACACATACGCTGCCATGCAAGACCTTGGTTCAGACCCATGCTCTGCTTCAAGCAGAGCAGCTCCCCACATGGGCTGCTGAAATGGTTCACCTGGGACCACACCAACAGCTTACTCCACAGCGTGACCCTGCTCGCTAAAAGGAAGGTTTAGGTTTTTCCACTCACCCCAGTGAACTAAGTCCCCAAGGTTTTCTTATACCCAGTGGAGAGAGGAGGGGACACCTTCATCGGGTAATTTGCAGGAGGAACCTAATTTAGGCTCCTGAATCACTTCCTGGAAGAAGCAGGCTCTCCATTGCTGGCAGGAGAGTAGCCAGCTGAGTTAAGTGCCTTCGCTACATAGTTCGTAGGAGTTGCCAGATTCTAAATGCTGAGGCCTGGGACAGTCCCAGACATGATTAGCAAGTCTAGTGCATGACACCCGCAGCACATGCTGTGAAAAGTCTCCCAGTCCATGCCCAGTAAGTCTGACATGCCCAGTATGTGCACATGATTTATCCACATATGCTCGCTGTGCCGTCTGGCATTCAGAAAATCAGACAGTTGTTGCAGAAGAATGGGAAAAGTCACGTCCTATACACTCTTCATATGGAATACAGCATCTGATTGTGCAATGTGGGACATACGCACTTCACAGGATATCTGCTGAATACAGCCTGAATTATTTTTACATGTATGGTTAGGAAATAAAAAAGGTAAAAATAATTTCATTTAAATCTAAAACTGGAAGATTTCTTTTGGCTCAACTGTCAAAACCAAGAGGAAAAATAGGTAACTTGCCCAGCCCCAACTAAAGCTCTATGGACAGACTCTTCCATAAGGAGCTCAGAAGTGTTGCCATTTCACTGCTTTCCTGTTTCACCAATGGACTAACTTTGATTAATGTATTGCTCTTTTACTTATACATCAGACAACTGTATACAGTGAATCATACATCCTCTATGGATCCAGCACAAGCTCCTGTCGTGACTGCAGCTGCTACTGTTTTGTACACGGAGGTGCAGGTTCATTTCAATACAGAATTATCTAAAACTTCATAAAAGACCCCTCTAAAATAATCTCAACTTCCTCTTGCCTCGACATGTTTAGTCTTCACACAGTAGGAAAACATTTGAGATCCAAGAAAAGCCGCAAGTCAAAAACACACCAAATAATGGAGCAACAGGCCCCTTCTCTTCCAAACTTGAAACAGGCAGGAAAATACTTAAATCAAAGTTCTTTTCATCCTTCACATGTGTCCTCTAAACTACTCTACTCTGGTGAAACGATAATTCCATCCAGTTTTGCCACTGACTTTAACAAGGCCAGAATATCAACCTCAGCTTCCCCCTGAAATAAAAGGCATCTAAGTACCTTGCTTGATCAGGACCAGCAGGCTTAGCAAAAGACTGGTTCAAGTCACACCATTCAGAGATTACGATCTCTTAAACTGCCTCTGAAAATGCCTTGGGCCTTGGGCCTGCCTTGTTCCACTTTCTCTTCCTTCTGCAAAAAAATGTCATTTCTTCAGGCCTTGTCCAGGAACAAAATATTGACCTGAAATCTGATCTTCAAGAATGTATCCTACCGATGACAACACAAGCCAGAAACAAGAATAGCTGAATTGGTATTAAATATATTTAAGTTTCAGCTATAACTTCTGTCGATGATCAACACTCAATGCAGGTCATTTTCTTCCAGGAAAATTAAAAAAAATTGCATATTCACAACAGAATTTCCATGGCATGGCTCCTTTCCCATAAGTCCATTATGATTGTTCAATGTTATGGTTAATAGTAGCTATGTAAGAAACAGGATCTCCATATGCATATTTCAGGAGGGAGAGTAGTTTGGTTTGCTTTATGCAGTTTCTGAAAATATAGGCTCACAATCGAACAGGAATTAAGGTGCATCCTGATTATATTTGATTTTCATAGCAGCTATGTGCCTACATACATTTGGATTAAGAGATCTTAGCAAACACAAACAGCATCCAGTAACAGAGCATATTCACATCCCAGGCAGTAGAGGCATGAGGCTTTCAAACCTCTACGAATTTACTTTTCCATCTGAAATGCAAGTAAATTAATAAATTTATACAATTGGTGCTTCACTTTTTAAAGGACAGTTTTCAAAGAGAGGTTTTCCAGATGTAACAAGCTAAATATACATTTAACATCAGTAAAGGATTGAGATGGTTTTAGAGTTCTCTGCTCCGTTTTTCATCTTTTATTACTCTTCATTATCTGCTACGCTCATCCAGCTTGGGCAAGGATATGTGGATGGCCACCTTCATTGACATATTGTTAAGACATTCTTGCAGTGACAGATGACAAACAGGGGAGGGAGAGAACTGCAATCCAAAAAGAACGGGGGTGGGGGGTGGGGGGGTGTCCCTCTAACTTTAAAACAAAATCCAAAATGGAGAAATAAGGCCCTTGTTTAGTTATGTAAAAGTTTTTGCTTTACAATGATTTGGGATCTAGAATCTTGCTAAGCTACTTCCTCCCTTACACTGTCAGCATAAAAATAATAAAGAAAAAATAGAACCTGAGAAATCTGGAAAATGCCATCCTAAAGATATCACAGGCTGCGCTGCCAGGCTCTCTGTTTTCTCATTAGTATGGAAAGCAGTGGAAGTTTCTTGAAAGCAACGTGTTCAAGACCAAATCCTTGAATTCATACAAATGGCTTTCATTTTAGTATATAAATCCCAAACGTCTCTTAAAACTCTTGAGTGACCAGAGACATAAAGGGAGAGGCAGTGTTCTGCCAGCCCAACACTTCGCAATGCTGAGCCCCTCCTGAAGGATGCTGTCCTCCTCCAGCAGGAGCTGTTTCATCTCAGCCTGCCGAAGACAGCCCTAGTGGAGAACCCGGAGGAGCCCCATCAGTCCTCATCAACCGGAAGGACAAGGACTAAAACAAGCTATACAAAAGGTTTCCTGAGAGCAAAAAAAGAACCCCAGTATATACAAAACCCAATGCTTTGTGATATTTGGAGTATTTTTAGAGCCTAGAAATTACAAAACTGATTTTCATAATGCTTACTTTCAACTCACCTTAACCAATTACCCAGATCCTTAAAGGAGGATTTAAAGAAAAAAAAGGACAAATTCCTAAAAGCAGCAGTTATACCACTACTGTCCAAAACCCTGTTAATAATTTGTAGCCTGATGCCTCATGTTTTATTGTACAATTCCAAGTCACCAGAAATAACTTTTCAATCCAGCCAAGCCATGCAATGCTGCACAGCCAAAAGTTGTTTTGAGGAGGAAGGGGCTGGGGGTTGAGGAGCCTTGTGGACAGTTTTATATTATATTAAATCTACAACAACCTAGAAAGCTAAAATGAAAGAGACCCAAAAAAACAACAGTTCTGAGCTTCATTTGAATTTAAACATGGCTTTTTTTAGCACAAGTCTCACATGACTTGTTAAATAATTTACTCTATAAATTACTTATCCTGTCTTATTTATTAACAATTCTAGAGTGCTTTATATAACTGCATTAGAAATTTATTTTGTGGTTTTGAAATGTACGCAATACACAATCGCCTCTCTTTTAATAGGCAAGAGCTTAAAAGTCACCTACTATTTTGTTGGCAAGCAGTTCTTCCTGAAATACACCAATTAATTTCAAACCCCATTCACCTGAATAATCATAAGTCAATATATTCATGACTTGATACCAGAAGTGTGAAAGTAGGCCAGGAATGTACTTGCACTGCAAGAAGACACTGAAATCAAAGTCTTTGAAGAGTCATATACACTGAGATATACTAACAATACATGTTACTTAATGAGAAAATACTAGACCAGACCTTTTACAAGAAGTCCTGAACACTTTAAAAATTACTCATTTACTATCCTATTAATATTTTTGCCTGAGTGATCTCACCAAGGACTACTTATTTGCTATTGTGACTACAATGCACAGATTTAACAACACTTATCTACTGATTTTGCTCTCACCACTCTTGGTCCTTGGCTCTTAATGTGAGTTTCAATGACTGATATCATAGTATCATGCAGGATCTCACTCTGGAGTTCAATTTATCTCTAATAATATCAAAACTACCAAACAATTATTATGATTAAGCTCTGCTATGATAAGCAATTTTAGCACTGGCACATGTTTTCCAGATAAAGACCAGCCCACGTCAGCACCGCCAATAGGACGAATCTAAAATCTTGTTAGAGACAGAGAATTTTCAAAATCTGTCTTTCATTCACCTTAATAGAAAACCATGCAAAAACAGCTAGGAAGGGAAAGAGTAAGGAAGATGACTAAGAAAAGCACCAGGCATAAATACTCTTATGCCCTCCCACACCAAGTTTCAGCAGCTGGCCCTCACAGGGCTGATGCAGAAGTGCTCTAGGTGTCTTTCTGCTGCGCTCAGTAGATTTGGATGGGGGATCCAACCAGGAATCAAGAAACAGCTGGACTGGCAGGAGAGTGTTTATTAAGTTCTAAACTGCAACTTGCCTAAGGGCCAAAACAGAGCTGAGGCACCTGGGTAATCAAGTGATGGAGGCTGCCTGATGCCTGGGACCACCCCAGCTTTCTCTCCCACCTCTCGGAGCCAAGGGGAAGCCCTCGCTGCCCACTGACATCCTGCCTGCTGGTGCCATCCACCTGGCCCGCAGCCAACCCTCTGCACCACCATGGGTTTCACATGCCCACCCTAACCATGCAGTTAACCCAACACTCCCAGTGCATATGGCCCAGGTGAGGATCTTGACTCAGCCCACATGCCCCGGGCGCCTGTGGATGTTTTACCTAGGACTGCAGGATCCACTCCCGTCAAGAGCAGGATATAAGCAGCATACGAAGGATTGGTTTCAACAGACACTCAGGAAATACATGGGAATAAATTACTAGAAATTAACCGTCTTATGCTCTTCTCACTCTTATTTATACCAAGAGTAATTCTACCAGAGACCAATGGAATTGTGCTCCTGTATCTATAGAGCCCATAAAAGAAAGATCAGGCCTAAAGCTTCCCAAGCAAAATGCAATGCCCCAGCCTCTTAAACCTGTTTCTTAGCTAGAATAAAGCAAAGTGTGTGGTGTTAAAAAATGTTTCCACAGCCTGTATCTACCATATTAGAACCGCTTCCCTACATATCTACTGTTTACTGAGTTCCCACAATGAAATAACGTGACAGCTACTGCAGGCCAATTTTTAATTTATGCCTATAAACTAATTAAAGATCCTCTGTATTTTATGTTAAAAGTACGCATGAAAAGGCCATCTTAAATACGTGCAACAGCATCTCCTGAGAAATCCATGACTCAAAATTATTTTTAGATCACCAAACACAACAACGTGCAATGTCACAGAACGATACAGTAAAAACTGGAAAGAACTGTAAGGACAGTGAAAATGAAAACCAAAAGCATCAATGCAAAATGACTAGACATGTTTTAAGTTGATCATGGCTGGAATACATATTTACATATGTGTTTTCTCCTCTGGCCTTTTAAACAGAGTTTAAATTCTAGGGGGAAATTGCTCTGTTACCTCCAAATTGAAAGTACCGGATAACAAGGCTAGCAAAGCCTATGAAAATGAGCAGAGATGCATAGCTCAAAGCATTTTTTTTTTAATTAAGCAAACCACAGAATATTAAACAAACATATGAAACCACAACTGCTGTAACAATTCAGAAAGACTGTTTCTTTACCATAGGTCCTAAAAATCTACCAAAGGTAGACTGTATACAAGTAGTAGAAATGAATGTCTCCAGCTTTTTCCCCAAACACTCGCAGGGAAATGCAGCAAATTGACCAGCAAACTGCAGAAGCGTAGCATGAAGGCTAGACTTTAATCTAAAATCACACAGTATTTCACGGTATTTTTATATTGTTTCTAAAGGAAACTGAAAAAGAGAAGAAGGATGGAGAATGCAAACAGTGAGAAATAGATTTTGGGGAAAATATTCTGTTATCTTTTACATTAAAAATGCCATCGGAAACAATGCAAAAACAACAGGGATTGGGAAATATGGAGAGGGACAAAACAGCTTTAGAAGGCTTTTTTCCTCAGATCTGTCATCTACAAGTCTGGTATCCAAAATTTTTTGCTCAGCAAGAGCCTTTGCAGCTTTTCTCAGGCAACGTATGTGGACGCCACAGAGTACAGAGCTGTGAAATGATGCAGGATTGAACACAGAAAGCTACAGAACTCCCTCACTGAATATAATCTGCAGGCAAACGAGGATGGAAGCAACGCATGGGTAAGAGAAAAAAAAAAACTTTTTGCACCGTCCTCACTATTGACGACGGTTTCCTAATCCTCCAGCACTTGCTCAGAGACAGCACAACGCTCATTCCTCTGCAGGCTCAGTATTTTCTCCTTCCAGCCGCCTTACTGAGAAGGGCAAAGCAAGCTCGCATGCCTACGGCCAGAGCAGGGAAGATAGTATGCTGTCCCTTCCACCAGAATCTGCCGCATCCCCTCCTTTTTTTTTCCCCTCCCTTTTTGTTTTTGGGTTTGGTTTGTTTTTTTTTTTTAATAGAAAAAGAGTATAGGAGAGATCTGGGGGAGGGGAGAAACCCACCCACCAAAACTCTAGGTTCACAGGAATAAACTGAGGGAGCGAAAGTAAAAAAATAAACAGAATAAACCCCCGCTTCCAGACCTGCTGCCGCCGCGGAGGTGAGGTC
>NW_008794083.1:2749427-2778906 GCF_000699145.1 Aptenodytes forsteri
GGGTTAATTCACCCACGACCGCCCTATGGACCACACCCACGACCGCCCTATGGACCAGTACAGTGCCCGCTTCATGGGGGGAGGGGAGGGAGGCAAGGAGTTACCATTTCCGTGCATCGAGGTTGAGGCAGGTCTGATTCACACATGTATATCACATACTCGCAGGTGCAAAGAGCGGCTGGCCTGGGAAATTTGGCCTAATAATGGTGTTCTTCCCTTGCCGTTTCTGCGACTGTGTTGCTTCTGTCCTGGTAAATGACAGGCAGTCCTTGCTTCGTGTTGGCAGGCTGTTTACTTGCCTCGGTACCATTATATCCAAAGATGGTGACGGTCCTTTCTTACCTAATTACCTGAGCTGAGTATTTTGAAATGAGTAAATCAGGGTAAATTAAAGAAAGAAAGGCTACAGAATTTTTGTCACAAAGGTACAGAACAAGTAGTCAATACACTGTTAGAAAGTGCTCAGGAATCAATTTGGCATGGCACTTATTAATTGAAAGCACACTCCGTTCTTTCTGCATTTGCTCAGGCTACAGAAAAATCCAGTTCTTACTGGGTGCATTCATAGGCCTGGAATAGTCACAGGCAGGGTTGTTTTTGCTTTCAGAGAACATCCTGCTAAGAAAGTCATAGCCATACCAGCTGAAACATTGATTTATACCTCCCTATAAGGCAATGAGCGAAGACTAGGTAAAGAGACGTAATTGAAAATATTGGCAATCATGCTATCATATTTAAACCAAATTTATTTGAAATTCAAGTGAAATTATTATATAGATACATTTTCTCTACTCAGAATACACCTCTTCCTTACCAATAGATACATTCCTCTACTCAGAATACACCTCTTCCTTACCAAGTTCAGCACTTTGTCCTTTCTAAATAAAACACAAGGAAGATCAAGAGAGTCCCAAGGAATAACAAAGCCACACGATGCAGCATAAAAACATGGAAGGTCCATAAAAAATACTATTCAAGTACAAGGCATTTTGTCTACAAGTAAAACAAAATTGGAAAAAAGGGCACTAATTGCTTTAAAATAAAATATTTCTCTATTTATAAAAGGATAGCAAGTAAGATAAAAATTTCATGGAACAATTTTCTAGAGGCAAAATAGTTTGGGATTTGGAGGAAAGTATGTAAGAGAAAAAGAGAGACAGAAAAATTAATAGCATAAACTGCAATATGATTCCATTTTCAAAAAACCTTGAGAAAGGTCTCTAATGCAGGACAGAAGTAAAATTTCAAAACCCTGGAAGTTGCTGCAAAACCTGCATTACTGTTCTGCAGCAAGTCTGCTTACAACTTTGAAAAATATGCTTAATTCCCCCTCTCTCTCCTGGATGAACACAAAGACATCAGCTCTTTAAGGCAATAAATACTCATCATAATACTCTAGTGATTTTATGACTATAAGCTCACAGTTGTCTAATCATGTATGGGCACATATTGGACTTTATTTCTTCACAGACATCTTATGTCTCTATTTTCTGTGATTCTAGGACACTGAGAAGTTGTCAAAAAAGTTCCAGGTAAGACCATGCGG
The DNA here is from genome assembly GCF_000699145.1 of Aptenodytes forsteri. NCBI lineage: Eukaryota > Metazoa > Chordata > Aves > Sphenisciformes > Spheniscidae > Aptenodytes > Aptenodytes forsteri. The sequence goes on from NW_008794083.1 coordinate 2,750,974, forward strand.
TTGGATCAAGCTGGCTAATTAGATAATTCAGTAATGTTGGAAGAGTAAGGTTCTGTAGGTAAGACCTTGACCTCGTAAGGCTGCAGGTAAGTGTTAAACAACGCTAGAGCCCACACTGGAAAGGGGTATTATCACCTGCTGCGGTAAAAGTCAGTTTGTATTTTCTGCAACTCGGATATTTCTCACAAGAGTGTTGCTGAGTTGTACAGTAATCGTTTCTTAGAAGGGTTGGGACTTACCCACATAGATTTCTGCATGACAATGCCAAAAATAACCAGGTGTGAAAACATATTGGTAAAATACCAAATTCTGTTAAAAATATATTTCCTCCCTAAAATTAGTATTTTATCAAAATAGATTGGGGGCAGAATGTGGGAGGATAAAGTGCAGTATGCTAGAGCCACCAAAGTTGCCAAAATGAAAGCCAGGGAATGCTCCACCAATAAATACCATTGCTGGCCTACTGGGGGAAACAGCAGCTCTTTCAACAGGCACAGCTAGATGCTTTGGGTCTTTTAATTCTAGATTTACAAAAGGATAGCTGTACAAAGAATTGCTGTGATAAGTTGAGACTTTATTTCTACATAGAAAAATTTTATTTACAAAGGTAACACCATTCTTCTATGTTTTTTCTCACAGATTGAAGAAAGTAGGAAACATCTGCTCAAATACTTCCTATGAACCATTACTTAAAGGAGAGCCACAACTAAGCGACTAGAGACAAGTAGCTTTCTGGTAATGCTGTGAGCGCAAACATCATCCTGAAGTTGGTAAAACTAGAACAAAGACTTGAAAATATGACAAAGCTATATAGAGTGTGATCAGAGGGCTAGAAAATATGAACTCTGAGTCACAGCTGAAAGAACTGGCTTTCTTCAGTGCGTGAAAGAATGAAGGGAAGCGCAATAACACTCCTGAAATATGTAAAAGGGTGTGCAAAGGGACAGGTAATAAATTTTTTCCTTGTCTATGAGATAGGACAAGAAGTAATGCACTTGATTTACAGCAAGGAAGATTCATTGTCGACATTACAAAAACTTTTGTATGGAAAGGACAGTTAAGCACAACAAATAGATCATCTTGGAGAACACCTGGCACAGTAGAGCCTTCTCAGAGCAGGTGAGGTAAGCACTTCCCCAGAGCATGTGAAGGAGAGTCAGATTTGCCTTAGGTAGGTGAAAACAAGTTAAAGACCTCCCAGAGATTCTGTTCCCTTGCAATATACGTTTCTTTGCCCATTTTTTTACTGCTATAGATAAAGTTATGAGAGCACATTCATCTGAATATACTAGAAGCAAAACCTGAAGATGCTGAAATACTCAAAGTGTTTTCTTGAAATTACTGTCTTGAAATTGAGTTTGATCGCTCTGAAACTTTAACTCATACACCGTATATAAAGTATCTTGGTATCATAGCATAGAAAGTGTAGTAAATATCTGAAAAGGTGAGAACGTGGATTTCTGGAAAAGAGGCAGGAGCTGAAAATTCCAAGAATCCCTGTGAGAGTACTGTTATTTAGGTGGGGGAATAAGAAATTATACCACAGAGTCTGGGAAAAGGTAAGGGCCACATGATTTGTGTGTGTACTTGGGTATCCTCTCCTGTCCAAAGGAGTGCATACAGAAAGACCAGTCTTACCAAAACTGCGTAGAAATAAACTGCTTACATTTTGCTTACAATTTGGGGATTTTTAGTTGTTACAAGAGGGAGAGCTTGGACAGCTCATGGGAACTCCTGAATTTATCAGAAACCTTTTGTTTTCCAGAGAAATATCCTGATTCCCATGAAAATTTCCACATGAAGATTTTTCTTGCATTCAAGCTAGAACAGTGGTCAGAGACACACAGCTGCACCGTGACCCAGAGCATATGAACTCAAATCTCCAGCATCTGTTGGGCTAATAACTATTCTGACACGTACTTGCCGCTCTTCCCTGAGCTCCCACATCTTTTCCTTCAATGACAAAAATTGGCTTCCACACAGCCCGTTTCTGAATCTTCTCCAAACGCAAGGCGCTCTCTGAGCGTCCTAGCCTGGCTTTTGTTATTTCCAGTGTTCCACCTATTTGCAGATTTATCTAGCTACTTGATCATAGCTGATTTTGCACTCCTGAATAATGGAAGCGTTTTTACCTTACCTGTTTCAAGCACTGTTTAGTGCTTATTGGCTTTAAAGTGAAGCTGAATCCTGCCACCTTGTGCTCAAGAAAATTAGCACACCTCTTTATTTTGGGAAGGAGGGAAGAAGGAGGAAGGGGGAAGGAAAAGTTAACTGTAACTACCATGTTTCTAATAAACAAGGAATTAAATGAGGACCTGAGGGTCTAATGGTTGGGTCCAATTCGATATTGCCTGAGGTGTCTACCCGGGACCTCCTCATGAGTGCAACCACTCTTCTAGGGGTATTGTTCACACCACTTTTCACATCCCCACAGGGTTTCAAAGCTGTGGCCTCCCCCGTGACCTAATGAGAGCAAGACACTTAACCCAGCCTCTTGGCCCATAGTCTGTGTCCGTCTGATGGCTGGAGCTATTAATCACAGAGTTCCTGGTAGCCCTTGGTCACATTTGTTTGCTGCGAGAGCAGCGCTACTTTCTTTTCAGCAATAAGCAATCACATCATAGGGTGGAGGGAAGGACCCTCCTCATTTATAACAAAAGTTAGTATTTTTTGAGGGAGCAGTAAAAGTAGTGATTGTAAGGAGCATGGACCTCCCTTTTCTGCTGAAGTCCAAGGTAGCACTCTTTTTTTCTGGCTGACAGGACTCCACAAGTTGCTTTCTGGTAGTGTTATGAGAGCAAACATCATCCCAAAGGTGGTAAAACTAGAACAAGGACTTTAAAAGGATGACTTCCTCCACCCCATGCTTGATTGCCTCCTCTCTGTGTCACTGCAAGCTCCAACCCCTACTTCAGTCTATTTTATCCACCACTCAGAACTGAGTGTCTCTGCAGCCAGCCAAACAGGGCAGCTTGTTGATTCTGCAACTATCCATTTACCACCTTCCGGACACCTTCTGACACGAAACGTAAATGCTGTTTTTACCAGCAAGACATCAGCAACAGGAATCCCAAAGCAGCTGATCAGCTCTAACATTCTGTTTTGCTGGTTTTGTCAAACAGTATTTGTTCAAGTTAAGTTTGTATCAAATGCATGGACTTGCTCAGTTCACAGAAATCGTTTCTCCCTCAGATAATCCAGCTGACTGTCTGTATGCCTGTTTTCGCACGCATATTTTGTTGTGGAAGACATGCTTGTCTTTCGATTACAAAGGTTCAACAGGTAGAAAATGCCAACATAATAAAAATCCAACAGACAGTTGACAGTTTTCTCCCTGTTTAAAAGCAGTCCAAACAAGATTTTTTGGGCGAGATGAGCTGATGATATTCTGAATCCTCCTTTACAGTAATCAGTGAAAAAGAAGAAAAAAAAAAAAAAAGACTACCCAAAAGCCCGTCCCAACACACTAATTAAAAGGATCAGATATCATCTGAAAACTTAGCTATTGGAACATTGCAAGCCAACTTCAGTTGGCATCAGAAGTTACTGAGTTACTGCTACTCTGGTCATTTATTGTTCCCCATTCACATGGACTGCATACCATGAATGTGCATAGCTTGTGATTATGGGGTTAAGATCATTTCAAGTGAGAGGCGAACATGATTTTTGATTCCTTGTCCTTCTAGGCCAATAGAATGCAATACACTGACTTTGAGAAAGAAAGCTCTGTAGTTTATTGCTCAAGATAGAAATAATTTAATTTATGATGCAGATGCGCTTGTCATGGCCATGCTAGTGTCTCATTCAAACTGAGGTCACATCTCATTATATGGCCTGTTTCTCCAAGGGAAAATATTGCTTGTACAGTTGTGCTTATTGTTGATGGCACAGGCAGGACACAGTAATTCTGTTCCAAAACTACTGATGATGTCTGAGCATGCCACTTCTCACAATGGCATAGAAAAGAGCCATGAGCAGAGATAAGCAGTCAAACTAGTAGAGACCTACAAGGTCAGAAATCAATCGTTTCTGACTGATCAATTTAGGACTGAGAGATCCTGGTGGTCCGTACCACAGCTGTAAGTGGAGGTAATTCTTCCACTTATCTTATGGATAATATACTGTGAATGGCTTGGTAAATCTAATCTCCTTCCATCTGAAAATCATATATATGGGAGCGTTCTTCATTTTTTTTCTTTTGTTAAGTTAAAAATATTGGTACTAGAGATGATACTATGTAAATGTAGTACTTATTAGCAGTTTGTTTCCTTTTTGTCTGCCTGTGTCTACTGATGTTCTACAGGTGCTTGGACAGCTTCTATACAATAGAAGACACATGATATTAACTATTTTTAAGACTGAGCAAGAGGAAAACAGGAGAATTATTATAAAAGACCTGCTAACTTCTTTACAGAACAGTAAAGTACTCTACTCTCAGAAAATGTCTGTCTTGTCCCCTGTTTATGAAATCATCTCTTGATGCTGACAAAATTCCTTGCCACCCTCTGGCCTACTTGAGAAAACATGCTGACAAGTTTGCTGCTAAGCCACTCTGCTGTCATCTGGAGGCATTCCTGTTCAAGTTTAATTTCAGGATTTAGTCTAGAGTGGAAGCTATGCAGATCCTTTTGATTAATACTTTTTCCACCCTGCGTGCTTGCTCTCTCTCTCTCCCCCCTCCTCCCCTCCCTCAACTATGGATAAAACCACTCCCTTGCTGATTATTTTCTGTGGCTCCCACAGCCTTTGCTGGCCACCAAGATGTTGTGATTTTTTCCCCATCGCCTACGGAGCCTTTTCCTCCCAACAATGCTCAGATTTGGTCACAGGGCATGAGGGATTCTCTTACATAACGTTCTGCTGGTTTCTATGGTACTTCTACTTGGTTTCCCACAGCAACCACACGGAGCAGGAGACATTTTAAGCTGTACCATCATCATCAGTTCTTAATTCCTTTCACAACATTCAGATAACATTGGTTCTTCACACTGTCATGTCCAGCTAAGACAGAGGCACCATTTGGTGTCAGTTTTCTGAAGTTCAAATAAGCAACGTTGCTGTGTGGCTTGGCAACATCTGGATTAAAGAAAGAGCTGATAGTTACCCTTCTGTTCACAGAGAATGCCATAAAAGTTCGCAGTCTGAGAACATGTGGTGTTTGAAAGTGTTAGCATAAACTAATCTCAGTATTTTGGTCTCTTCTCCAAACGTCTAGCTAAGGCAGTGTCCAGCTGCCTCCCCCAGGCAGCCGGACTTATTGCGTGAAGCACATTACGTACAATTCAGCTCAGGAAGCAGTCTCTGTTGACTGTTAACAGTATTCACATTCTTTTAAGGTCAATTCACCTCACAGCTTAGGTCCTGAAGCTGAAGTCAGTGAAAGATTCCTATTGCCTTAACTGAAGCTTATCTACCCTGCACAGCTTAGTCCTCATCAGTTAAATGCTGTCTGAGTTGTACTTTTCAGCCTGTGGCCTGAACTGATAATACAGCAAAAGTTTATACCTACTTTCAGTGCAATTTGCTTGAGGTTTTTGTAGGGATTATCTCTTTTAGATGTATGAAAATTCTCGTTAATGTACTCTATTCATGCCCAAAATACTTGATTATTGGTATTGCAAAAATGCAACTTCCCGTGTTGCATTTTTTTTTCATATTTCATGTTGATGCCTGAACTTTCACTAAATACATTTTTCACTTGAACATTTTATCCAAGAATTACAGAGCAAAGAAGGAGAGAGGGAAGGAAAGAGAGAGTTCCTCCTTACTCACCTCTGTCAATGCAAATTGGAGATTAAGGTTTGCTTTCTTTTACCATAGTTTATGCTAACACTTTCAAAACCTAAAATCAAAATCTGCATTCCAGTTAACTGCATTCCTTTTTTTAAGGGCATGACCCAAGTGTCCATCTGTCCATCATCAATGTCTCCCTGACTTCATTGGTCTTTGGGTTAGACTGTAATTTTGCGTAAACCAAGAGTGATGGTTCAGTCTTTCTCTGCCGACTAGCAATTTAACTCAGCAGATTTCTGAGAACCTACCATAAGCCAGCCCCAACTACCCTTCCAAGCACTGCTTTCCACTTAGTGACTCAGCTGCTCCAGCTCTTTGACTGGATCCCTGCATCTTAGGATGTTTCACTCATTCCAAATGGAGTCTGCACATTTTAGTAACCTTTCTACTGGTGGCAAGTTGCAGAAGAAATTCAGGACCTTCTATTGAGGGTGTCAATATAAAGCATTTAAATTTGTTTTTCCTCCATCATTTGCAGTTTCATTACTCATCCTACCTGAAGAGCACCTTCTCTCTTCAGATGCTGATGCTTTTACTTGTCATTTACATAAGCAATTCTCTCTGGGATCTGTTCTCGTCAGAAGTACTTCTTAATGGCTTCTCTTTCTTCCTGGGCCTCTACTGTCAGGTACCACACCTCACTCACGTCATAGGCCTTCTCCTAAACTTTTTAGGTAAATATGCATATATGGGTGGAGTAACTGACAACACTAGTGGCACATCATCAGCACCTCTCAGGTGTTTGCCAGATCTTTTATCTCTCCAGCTATTTCAGGGATTTCAGTCCACTCCAGCTGCAGAAACAAGCAGATGAAATAACAGGAGATGAACTCACCCTGTGACGGGGAAAGAGAAACACCTACTGTGGATTCATTGCTCCCCACACCTAAGAGATGAAGTCTGCATTACACAGGTTTAACTTATTCCTCACAAGTACCACTGGGTACTCCTCTTTGCCTTGCCTCTGCAGCAAGAAATCACTGATTTTGTTAGAAATTTGGTCCTGCACCTAGAACAGAAGCTGAAAGAAAGCCAGAAGTTTTAAACCTGTTGATATCAAACAAACACAGCCTTTCTTAGCTCTGTCCATTTTAATCTGGTTTTGAAAACCTCTCCTGAAGAATGATCATCTTCTGAAGAAGATACATTTTCCTTAGCAACAGAGGCAGGCTTTAGTGGCAGGATTCATCTGATTACATGTAGACATTCACAGTATCACTCTGTGTTCTTTTTATATTTAATAGGGAGAAATGGGCAATGCCTGACATATCTCATCTTACAGTAATGTCTGAATAGGTCAGATGGATCATGTCCTGAAAGTGCCTGTTTCTCCACTGACTGCAAGGTGACTATCTAGATGTGGAAGATTTTATTCCAGATAAGTATATTTACGTGCATACTGATCCTGGAGGGTTTTCTGCCTTTGAATGATCCATTGGGGAAATCTGTTGATGTTCCTGTAAATATTTAGAGACTACAAGCACTACAGACAGAACTACCTTCACTCCTTGATCATACTCTCCTGCAAAAAGACTTTTCTTGATTACAAACCTTGGCCATCTTTTATTTCTGTCAATGAAGTATAAAAGGCTTGGAAGAGCATTCTCCAGAAAAACAGTGAGCAAAATCCCCCACAATTTCAAGTGTATCATATTCCAATACGGTTTGTATATCTACAAGGTTAATTTCATTGACTAATAGCCAATAGCACTTAGTTTTCAACTTGATTCAAGCAGATGATTGTTTCTTCAGCATGTCTACATGTAGTGGAACTACTTTGCCAACTGTGTAGCTGTTCAAAAACAACAGTAGATGTCTGTTTCCCAAGACACACACCCCCCTTGAATTCAGTCCAGTTTTTGCCTTTGGTATCTGCCCTTGGGGGCTCTGGTGCTTTTGGAGTAATTGATTGGATTTTTCCTGCTGAATCCCAGCTACTCAAATCCTTCACCCCCTCCTGATCAATGGCTGAAGACATTATATACCCTCAGGAAGCAAAGCCAGTTCTGAAATCCAGCATCTAGCTCTAAAGCTCATATCCTTGTAGCCCACTCCTGTTTAATTCATTTACCTGCCACAGTAATCCTTTCTTCCCCTGTACTGTCCTCACCAGTGTTCAAAATCCCACAATTCTTGTGGTGCAGTATTTTCTTGTAGCTCCTATCGTCAGGACAAGACACCTCCTGTGCAGCATTCTTCTTCCTGGCACACAACTGTGCCTCATCAGGGTTTTGTGCAGTCATGTCAGCCAGGGATTCCCCAGGTATTTTGTACCTAAGAATAACTTTCTATAGTCATGGTTCACACATGGCCAAACCCTATTTATGTCCTGGTTTTGCCCTTTAATGCAGATACAGGTTACTCACAGTTGGAGTGATGCCTCTTTTGGCATCCCCACTTGCTAGGCCAGTTTAGATCCTGCTGCAGCTACAGGGCTTCCACCAAGCCTGGATCAGGTGTCTCTGCCTTTGCCGCTGCTGCTCATGTGACTAGGCTTGGGAACTAGGGTGCTTATGTTCAAAAACAGTAGTGGTTTTTTTTCCATCCCTTCTTTAAGGAAAAGGGTCTCACATCCTTCTTCATGTTGTGTATATACCCACATTAGCTCTGCTGGGAAAGCTCAGGAGGAGTCACTGAGACCCAGTTTAGTCTTCCTTCCCATCGCTATTTGTCAGACTGTGCCTTGACTGGATTTGTTTCATGGGGTGGCTCTTGCATAGTAGTCCCTACAATTTTTTTTTACCTGAGAGGGGATGGGGTAGTTGAACAGATTCCCAGGGCTTCAGTCACCTACAGATTCCAGTCATAAAAGCCTGTAGGATGTATACAATCCCTTGTTTTGCTGTTCGAACCAAGAGCAATATTTCTTGAAAGGCAGATGGCCTGATGGTTAAAAGGTTAAAAGCTTTGTTAAACGTGTGTGTGTGTTGCCATTGATTGTGGATTTGATGGTATTTAAGTGTACTTTGAAAGGAAACCACTGATGTAGGGCCCTGTCCTTGTCATCCTTACTCAATCCTGGTGTGAAACAGCCTAACAGATTGTCAATTTATTAAATGACCGCAGAGTGCGGGTCAAAGAACTGAAGTACATGGGTGGTAATTACTGTGGTTTGATAAATCTGGACACGTGAAAGTTCACTGAAGCTTCACTGTAACTTTCTATCTGGTGAGAGAACTAACGACAATCTGGGGCTGAGTTTGCACAACACATTTGGTATAGCTGAATACCAAAAAATCTTTTCAGGTCATTATCATTAAAACTCTGATCTTCAGATATTGCTTCAGCAGCTCATTTGACTTGGCAGGCCAACACAGACTTAGCCACGTGTGGAAAAAAGGTGTCACCATTCTGAAAAGCAAGAAAGGAAATATTAAGAGTATGATCACTAAGATGATAGGCAAAGCTTATATCATCATTAAAATGATATGCAAATTGCATGAGGGTTTAAAATCTTGTAGGACTGCCTGACGCTTGCTGCTCTTTTTTTGACCTGATGTTAAAAGAAGTTATTTGCCTTGCTTCCTTAATTGTACTTGGATTTCTAAAATTTGTATTTAATTTTAAACATAAGATACATAAGAAGTAAATGTATACAGTGGTAGCACAGGTGATATATAAATGATGGTATACCAAAATGCATTTGTGATTCAATTATTAATAGATTATTGTTATGATAAATATGTAAAACACATTTGTTTACAATAAGATATACCCATTAGATTATTCTTTCCAAACATATAAACCTTTATAGTCTAAGAAACCTATGTAATATATTTATGACATTAAGAGAATTAGTGTGGCAGCACTATCGTAGAAGACTATCCTGGTCCAGCTAGTATTTTGTAAAAGTTATCTAAGATCAACTCACTAACACTAAATGTGTTATTTCTGTCAACCTAGAAATGCAGACCATAAGCACAAGAATGCAAACACTTTAAAGCTGACAAAACAGAAATCACACACTTCTGCAAGCAAAGCAGCATCCATGAAAATATGTTTTGACTGTTCTTGCTTTTGAATTAAGTTCCTGTTCTTGAATATCTGGGATGATTCCTGAGAATTCACAGAGGCATATGAAGAACAATGTCTTGATTAAAAACTTGTACAAAAGTGTAAAAAACAGGCTATCTTCCACTTCCTAAGATACAATGGTTTTGTGGAGTCACCATGTGCATTAACACAATCGTCTGCACATCCTGAGCATTATCCATGCTGGTCATTCAGTTAAACTGAGCAGGCTGTTCAATTGCCACTCAAAAGGACTTGGAAAATAATGAGTACAGCATATTCTGGGGAAAGAAGACGAATATTGGAAATGCATCCTACTTGAGCCTAAACACAAGGGGACTTCACAAAATCAAAAGCATCTTTGAGGACCTACAAAGAGACCTGAACACAGAACACAGAGCTGGCTCAAGTGCATTACTAGACAGCATTCAGTTGGCAAGGGCAGGGAAAAGCAAAGAGACAGTTTCCCTCAGAGTGATAATTATTAGGCTGTAGAATGGTCTACCAAGAGAAAGTTGCTGGAAGCACCAATACTTGGCACGTCTAAAATCACATTAAATAAAGCACTAGAAACTCTACTGTAAGGAACAGACTTTCATTGTCATGTTAATATTTTAATCTTCTACCCTACTGACGCCCAAAGTCATAATATCCAATGTTCTCATTTCCAAACCTGTGACCTAACACTTCTTTTTCAAGTCATTTCCATGTTTACATAAATACAGGGTTGAGTCCAGGGTTGTTTGCCATTTTGCTAAATGAGAATTTTTCAGAATTTTTCCTGCATTTAAAAAAATTACTGTCTTTCTGGAGTAGCGGGGAAAAAATGAAGGAGCAATTCATATCTCCATAAAGTCCACACCCTCTCCTGTGCCATTTCTTGGGTGTCTTCCCTTTATAGAATACAAATTCTTATCTCCCAGAGCATCCATCCCTTAGCTTTTTACTTATGTGGTGTATGTTGGCCCTGCTGGATTTCAGACACTGTGAAAGTGGATGTACCTAACTGGAAAATTGCCCAATGGGTTGTTGCAGGCACATAATTGACCATTTGACCTTTAAGCTCAATCTCCGTGCAATGAGGTGGATTCTTTTGAAGTTTTGCATGCTTTTTGACTGCGGAGTGTGACAACATTGAGAAATGCAAATAAGGAAATAGAGCGGCATTTTGACCTCTGCTTAAAGGAAGGCAAAACAAATAATAAGAGTAGTATGCCAGCTGTAAACACAAGAGTAACACTGGAGTGTTCTTAATAGAGGCCTGGGGCACCGGAGTAAGTCAGGCTGTGCTGAGCCTGCAAAGCTATCTTTATATATATCTTTATATATGACAGTGTCAGTATCTCTTTGTCTGGCAATAATGGCGCTAAAAACTGTGCTCATTACAAAAGATACAGTAAGACAAAAGGCCTGACTCAACAACGAATTACCCTACTTCTGTGTCATGGTAACTCCTCTAAAAACAAGCAGAGGCAATAAGATATAACTGGGGAAACAGTTGAGCTAGTCTAGCTCATCTCAAGGCAAAGATTGCCGCTTGCCAGTTTTGTTTAGTAAAAACATCTTACTTTGCTGAAATAGAACACCAGACAATACTCCATAGTACATTTTCTAAACTACACTATATTATAAACATCGTAGCAAACTACAGGAATGATATCCTACCCATCTTAATTATGTTTTTATGGCAGTCATCATCAGGGACTACCAATACACAAAGTCTTCGAAATATTCTCCTTAGCATACAAGCAAAAGAAGATATACTGTAATTCTGTATGAAGGCAAGCGATCTTGGTAGAAGAGTTTTTACTTCTGTCTCAAAATGGAGGCAATTTCTGAAGAAAAGTTGTATCTGAAAATAGGAACAAGTATTGTTGCTGGATTGCTGAAAGAAGAGATTGGCTATATGCCATTTAAAGACCTGTAGGCAAGGATGGGTGTGAATACAAAATATATCCCTTGGAGTAATCCTAGACTTTGTAAATCATTCATTTCATCACCTGAAGGACCCTGGGTATATGTTACCTCATACCAGAGGAGAGTTATGGGATCACAATGAGACACAGATATTGGAAAAAATAGGCAAAAATGTTAGCCATTTAATTATATTTTCTGTGAGGCTGAAGAAATACTGTAGAGATTATCCCCTGTAATGAAAGGCTATTACTTAAGGCACTGAGTTCCAGGCACTCCTGAGGGTTGACCTGTGTAATCTTTAGTCATGGTGCTGAATGGTGGGTGACCAGAGCAAAACCAGTGGGGCCCATGGGATGGCTCCTGTCGGAAAGAGTTGCCAAGTTAATAAGCATTTCCTAGCTGAACCCAGAGGCTCAGAGGTCCCAGTTCCCAAATTCAGAGTGGTCATCAAGGCACCCAAATGCAATGCTGAGTAACTTCCCAAGAAAGTATAGCTGAGTTCAGAGCCAGGTAACAAACCCAGAACCAGGTGGGTCACTGTACTCAGATGTGTGAGCTAGTTTGTTTGTGTGTTGGTTTTGTTTGTTTGTTCATTTTTAATTTTTACTCCTATTTGCAAATAGAATTATTTTCTAAAAGCATCATTTAGTCCCATGAATGAAGCCTCTATCTCCAAAGAAAAACATTACTACAGCTCCTCCCAGCAGACTAAAGAGAGGTGTGGTCTGCAGCATATGAAGCCACAGAATCAACATCCCTAATTACACTTTATTGAGGAAATTCTAGCTGCTTTGAAACCAATAAGAAAATTTTCACCAACTTTTCCAGGATCAGAATTGAACTTCAGTCACACAGGACCACTGTAAAGCCAGTGAGATTCTCCTGCAAATTTCAGGGGGACTGATGGATTCGATGTCTAAATTTTTTTAGATCTTTCTTATAGGATGCACCTAAACTATGAGAAATGAACACCATCTCCAAACATTTTGTTAATTTTTTTCTCCATCCCTGTACCCCATTCACCTTCAATACTTAGAAATCATTTGGGACAATTTACATCTCATTCAGCAGAATGAGTTTTCTAATGACATATTCCCATGCTTTGTGTGCCCAGCATTCTTATTATCCTGTGCAGACCAGACCTTGTAACACGGAGAAATAAAAGTTCCTGTAGGTGTTGATCAGGTTTCTATCTTGAGAGAGCAAACTCATGGAAATTTTTTATAGCTATATCAAATATTGCTTGCCTGTGCATGGTGTGATTCTCTTTCCTGGATCAGAAACCCGGAGGCTCAGCTCACAGGCTGCGAGCTGGCCTCCTACACAAAGCTGACATCATAATTAATTAAAAGGAAGTCACTGTACTACTGGTATTCTTGAGATGAGGCATTTGTGTAGCACATTCTGGACAGCATCCACTCCTACAAATGATATCACAAATTGCTTGGCACAGATACAAGCTTTCATCATTAAGGGAAAGTGCAAGAATGCTATTGGGATTCCTGGAGTAAAAAAAGCAAACAAAAAATCCCCAATTATTCAGTCTTCAAGAATGAAAAGCATGGAGTGTTAGTGGGTACCTGGTGGCAAGGTGTAAACTGCATCAGATTGCACCAGACTATGCTAAGAGGTAGTAGCTGCCACTAGTCCCTTACCAGAAATAAGAAGGCTTTCTGTGTGTCCCCTAAAGTACTCGCACTCCTCTCATATCACCACTCTTCTGTAACATGATATGTTCGTTCATTCATTTCCCAGGATGAGGCTGAGCACAGCTGACATATTTCTATTGATTCCTTTATTCTGTATTTCTAGGCATTTTGTTTAACGGTGATAGCAAATAGGTGAATAATACTTACTATCCCTTCTCAGCTAAGTATTCACAGCTCAAACTCAGTTACTTTTGCAGCTGTCTGCACTCCTGTTGTTGATCATCCCCTGATCTCTGTCATTTCTTGTTTTAGATCAGGGCTTCCTGGTAGGGCTGGTGTCTGTGACAAGCATTCTTGACTCTGTGATTCCCAGAAGATGTGGAGAATGGACACCCCAGTGACTATGACTCACACTTGGAAGCTGCTGCAGGTCGCGGCTCAGAAGCTCTCCTTCTCTTTTGGCTTGACTCATCAGCAATGTAAAACAATCCATGACCTCTGAACACCGCTCATTACAGCCAAACTGGAAAGAGGAAAGAAAAGAAAAGCAAGCTCACTTCTGTTAATAACTGCGTTATCACTGCAATAGTCAGAAGTATTATTTCTCTGCCATACTTTGCTTTTTTTCCAAAACTCATCCTATGTTCTGAGCTGGATAGAGATTCTAATTTCTGAAGGGAATAAACCTATTTCTTTACTTGTTGTTAGGGGATAAATTTACTAAAGAAGCTCATTAAATGAGCTGTTTCTGTTTCCTGGATCTACCTTGTGTTCTATCTAACATGCAGAGAAAAATTTGATTGCCAAAGCACAGAACATTTAGGTTTTGCTCACTGTCTTTCTCTAGTCAATAATTCTGTTAACATGTAAGGTATGGCATAGCCTTTTATCTATAATCATAGGAGCAGGTCATAGGTGCATAAATTTGCAGCTTTTTTTCAGTAGGGGAGTGAAGGATAACTGGTACTTCTGCATTACAGATTGACTGATTAGGAACATCTATGACTCACACACATGCCCTTTGGTGCACCCCTTTAGGGGAATACTAGACCCCTTGAGCCACCTCTTGGTCAGGAACTGCAGGCACACTTCCCAGCTGTTCTGCTGGCACATGCACTCCAGACACTGGAGAGCACCAGCTGTGTCCTCCCTGCCTTGTGGTTCTGGTGTCTGCAAAGGAAACCTGAGGCACAGCTTGTCCCAGAAGGTCCCAAATCTGGTCAGCTGGGATCCTCCAGATTATCTATGAGATCTTGAGTGACAGTCAACATTTTTCCTCAAATCCTGATGGTAGCTGAGAGGTGGTGCACTCCTTCAAGCCTGTGATGTTAGACCTCTCTCTATTTCCTGTACTTATGTGGACCAACTTGGGATGAGGAGAATGAACTGAAAAAGAAGGAGGGCAAGATTAGAAATTACCAACATGATCTCATGTTCTTAAAGCTCTAGATTTCTACAGTTGCTCAAAGAAGGAAAGCGGAAGTTGCACAGCATTTTCTTAAGAGCACATAGAAAATTATATAAAATCATTACTACTGATTTGAAAGAAAATCAGCAAAAGGAGGTTTCGTAAACTACAATGTACACGTGGCACATACAATGTTTTAAGAGATTTACATTTTCAAAAGAGACTTTGACTCTGTGGTTCACTTGAGTGAGACAAAATTACTGTTCTGCCATGCCAAATTCCTTGCACTTACAGGATTTAACAGATAATTGAAACAGGGGAAAAAAGAAAACCATTAATAACAAGTTACACTTTAAATAGAGGAGAAGATTTTTTCCTAAACTGCACAACTGTAACACAGTATAAAACAGCTAAAAGTCTACCTCACACTACCAGGTAACCTGCTTTCCACTTCTCCATTTAAGTCACAGCCAGGTCATGAGTCCAGTCAAAAATGCCCAGAGATCTCGAACTGCTGATAACCCGATCAGAATTTCTTGACAGTTTTAAGTCCACCAGTTCATTACAGCTTTCTGCAAGACACAAGGGAAGAAAGACAGTATTTCAAGCTACAGAGTCAACTTTTCTTTATTTTTCTGTCTTCTGCTTCCATTTCCCTCCAGTGTTTTTTGTTGGTTTGTTTGGTTTTTGTTTTTTGTTTTTTTGGGGGGTGGGAGACGGGATTAACTACAATTTAAATTAATTCATTTCCACCTTTCATTTTCTCAATATCTTTCACCTACGTGAAAAGTTGGTCTCAGTTTTTTGGAAGCCTCTAAAAGACCACTTAACTGGCATTTAGACTACTTAGGGAGCAGTGGTCACAAAAATATAAATCAGAAGCCTCTGTGACTTCCAATGAAATATTTAAACTAAAGTGTGAAATGGTACTAGCTTGTTTTCAAATCAGGTCCAGATAGTTCAACAAAGTCCACGCTCTGTGTACATTTTAATTCTTGTTAAAAATTTAAAAGGCAAGCTTTTAATGTCTCAGCATTAACTTAAGTTGTAGTCAGTCTGTAAAACAATCGGAGAGATGCTATTAAAAGTATATTAATAATAAAACAGATGCTTTAAAGAAAACTTAGTATCACAGCAACCTCAGTCCACTTTGCTTTCCATATAGAGCGCCTGGCTGAGAATTACTGTGCTTTGGTCAAGCTTAAGAGTGGAGCTTTGGGTGGAAGATTCTAACTTTTCCCTAAAAAACAAGGCTTGAGAAACCTGTTTATGTTACTTTTTTTTTTTTTTTTTTTTAAAAAAAAAAAAAGGCCATTTTGCCTGAAAACTATCGAAAATATCGGAGTCTGCAGAATGTAATTTGGCAATACATACTGCAAGAAATATGCAATTGCAATGCAAATCATGCTGACTTCTGTGACTTAAACTGATTATGAGTTACAGATTTGTTAGGCAAAACAGTTCCATTTCTCTGACAAAATTGAGCTTAATTTTATTTCCAGCATTTTCTTAACTCCTGAAATCAGTTATTGCGGTCATAATTTACTTCTAAGGAACATTAAGACCCAAGTATGAAATAGCGACCCATGGAGGATCAAACAACAGCATCTAAGCTGGGCAGAGGTTTTTTTCCTATCAGAGAGTTATGGCAGAGGAAAGAGAAGATGTGATTGTTAAAACCCAGGAGTTTCAGCAGCAAGAATGTTTCCAGAAGCGAGACTTGACCCCAGCTAGTCCAGGATCTGAATACCAAGGTGCAGCGAGGCCATCCTGGTGTAGCCCATCCTAAGCAGTAGCACCCTCAGGCATGGCCACAGATCTACATTTACTCCAAAGTCAGGACATAAGTAAAAATTTTTAAAGACAGCTTTAAAGCCAATAGTATTACTTAGAAGCACCTACTGTATCCCTTTTCTCACCAGCTTCCTTAGCTATAGTAAAGGTGCTCTATTATAAGATATTAAAACTTTATGAAAATCCTACACTAGATTTGAATAGAATACGGTGACTATTTCCGTATTTCCAGTGCCTGTACTACGCTTTTTGTGGCACCCAGCCTTGCCAATACCACACATGCACACATTACTTCAGGAATACATATACAGTTGTACAGATGCACCATTAGCAACTTCATAACCATTTTAAAGAAAAATTCTGTATTATTGATAGCACTTATTTTTGTATAGCTGAAACTGACACTGATTAAACTCTATTAATGTAGAGCACGTATAAGCTCATGATAGCTATCTTTACATCTACAAATGTCTCTGCTTTGTTCAGATTTCTACAGACCTATTTGCTGTCTGCTGTTGCCAGTAATATAGGCTTATCAAGCTCAAGCACAAGACAGTTGTGCTCAAATACCTATAAAACTTATTACAAACACTGAAGCAAAAATTTATCTTTGGCAATTACAGGAAATAAAACCAAAATATCAATACTTGCCTTTCTAAAAGAGGCTGGATCCATCTCAGTCACGGAGATCGAAGTTACTTCTTAAGTTACAGAGATTCCTACTTCTCAGGTTATAGCTGCAAGTATACATTATATAAGTTTTGTGCCAAATGCTTTTCAGGCAATTCTTACAACCAAGATTTTTTTTCAGGGCTTCAGTGAAATTATTTATCATGTTTGTAGTAACACACTGCCTCAGGCCTACAGAAGTGTAATACACTCAGATACTGCCTTAATAAACATAGATTTATATCCTGCCTGTCTTGTAATAGCTTTAAAGAGCAATAGGAATTAAGCACACGGTTCTAAAACTATGGGACAGTCTCCAGCTGACCCAGGGTGGCTTATGTTTTACAGTAAAAAAATTCTTCAGTACTGAGATTAGAAGCCAGTTGTAAAGTGATTCCTTCTCTACTTTCATGTCTGATGTCATGTTTACTACAGAGGCATGAGTTGAAGGAAGATACAAAGCTCAGGCATGAGCCAAGCACCCGCCTTGACATACAGAAAAAAGTCTCATCTCTCCTGAGTATGTTTAGGACCTCTTCATCCTTCCTAGATGGAGAGAGGCTCTTTATCTCCAATGAACTTTCCATAGTAGCCTTACCTTCTGCTCCAGCACAATCTGTCTAAATTGCACAGCCCGTGGGCTAAACACCAGGCAGAGCTGGCGGACGCGGAAATCATTCTAAAAAAATCCCCCTTCACATTATTTCTCATTGCCACAGCCTCTTGCACTGGACTTGGGGTTAAGCAGACACAGGACATAAGACTGAGCCCTTACTGGCAAGGCCACCGCTCCTGCTGGCTGTGCTGTCATGCCCTGCTCCTGGCTCACCTTGCTGTGCGGAGCAGCCAGCCCTTGCTGCTCTGATGTCTGCTGCAACATGGGGCCTCACCTCGACATAGGGTCAGGACACAGGCAGGTAAGCACACAGAGCTGAGAGGAAGGAGAAGCTCCAGGATCCAGCCATATGGATAAAGCCAGAAAAAAAATCCTGTGACTTTGGTTGTCAGAGGCAGCCCCAGCTGAAATATACAGAAATATTTCGGGATTCAGATAATTATACAACCACACTTAGGAAAAACAAGTAAAGACATTCCATTTTTCACCCTTTGAACACAACAGAAACATGGTATAATACACAAGTACAACATCATGGAACTAGCATTTTTTAAGCTGTATAGGGTTAAGCACAGTTTATGTTTGTTTTTTTAAATCCGTATTTTTACCATTCCTGATAGCCAAGGAAATCTGAAAAGTATAAGGTGGTGTTGAACGACCCTCTTCCTCTGGGTCATCCTTTCCTCCTGCTCCGTATGTCAAACACTTACGGGCTGTGATAGGATAGGCACAGACTTTGTTGGTGGGATATCTAAACAAATACACACCCCTTGCTCGTGGTCTCCTTCACGTCACTTCTTTCATCCCTTTGATGAGACACCAGGACACTTTACAACAAGGGCCTTTCGTAGCTGAGGTGGGGTTTGTTAGGCTTAAAGAGGGGAAGTCACAATCTCTTGGGGATTAACCCAGCACTGTTACCATTTAAATGTGAGAACTTCAGGACATAGCGTAGTCGTAAGTCACCTTTCAGGAGTCAGACTCTGCATTTATGGAGGGAAAAGAGAGAAATTAGGCATTTATACAGAAATCTATTCTGGTGAAATGCAAAACAAAAATAAGAGGCTGATCTTTTCCTGGACAGCATTACGTGCTGCTATTTATATGAGGATTGGAGACTTTATCTGCAGCTTACGTCTGTAAGAATTTCCAGGAGACTTTTCAGAATACAAGAATGCAATGGCAAAAAAAAAAGGTTTATAATTAAAACAAGCTATATTTAAACCTAACTGCTAAAATTGAAGGAGAGTGCAGCTTTTGGTTCTGTGCATAAAAGACACTGAAAATGGCAAGGGAAAAATATTTGTAGGCATGTGATAGCAATGCAATTACAGTTATATAACAAGCACGCAAACTCAAGAAAGAAAAGTTTGAGTTTTCTTCAGCAGAGAAAATAGATGAGTGTGGCTAAAGCTGTCTTTCTAAGCACAAAGCACACATACACAAGGTTTATAAAGCATGAACTCAATGAAAAAGGCAGCCTTTGATGTTTCTAGGTAACGGCTTTCATTTAGAGTTACATAAAAAAAATCTAGTGTGATCTTTACTCCGTATTCATTTACTAATTATTACTAATTATAACACATTCCAAAATTATTTTCATAGAAAGTTATTTAATAGGTATTTTATGTATATACAAGCATCCTGCAGAACTATTTTCTTCTCATTTGCTCTATTCTTGATTTTGCTAGTAAATCCAAGATAAACTGTAGGATCTAAAAAACGTAGGTAGAACTTTACAACAGGAAACATTTGTACTGAAATATAACCCCCCTATAGATTCTAGGTGCCTTTCTATTTGTTGTAGTAAAAAAACAACCAAAAATCCTGCAACTGGATCAAACAATGACAGAAGCCTGAAGACGTACAAGACGCTCCTGGAAGCCAATGAACTTGCCAGCTTCACTTGCACAAATCTTTTCTGGAAGACAATGAAATTTACAAGTTCTAAAATAATGCAAAACTTCACCTTTATAATAGATTGGCCCTGCCGCTCTACGCTTCTTTGCTCCTTCCCTCTCCATCCCCCATCTCAGTTATGTCTTCCTCAGTTCCTTTGGACTGCAGCTCTTCAGAGGTGGGATGATTTTATTGCTGCATCTCCACAGCTCAGCACAGCTGGGTCCTGATTTAGATTGGGCACTTTGGCTACCACAAGAAGATAAGATCATGCTAGAAATATGCTTTTTTCCCTCAAAAATCTTTCCAAATGGGACTACCAAGTTGTATATAAAGAAATGTAGTCCTATATATGCTAGTACCCATTCTCTCACATACAAAACACATCAAAACTACAGCTCTGACATGCCAGTAACACTGATTCACCCATCTGAATTCCCTTCCTCCCATTCCCTGAATATTTCTAATGTGATCCATCAGTTTTCAGATTGAGAACCCTTCATATCTTGTTATGTTACATGCTGATTAACCTAATGTCTTGAGATGAAATCTGAGAAGATAAAATATTCTATGCACAAGCAGGCATCTTTCTAATAAAGTACCACGCTTTCTGTAATGGAAACTTATTTTTAGAAAGTTAATAAAGAGATTAATCTTCCAGACCAGGGAAATTAACAGTTGTTTAATCATGCAGAGCAGTAAGATGCTGTACAATGTTAAGTGTAAGACTAGTCACTGACCCTTTCTGGTGAGTGAATGGATGATTATGTTCAACATTTCAATTTAGCCCAGTACCACAAGTGCACAGTAATTGTGATTTTATTATACAGTCACATAAATAATGCAATATTTTTAATGATCCATAGCCTTTAGAACACCACAGTGAAAACTGTCTAATACAATAAGAAGGTACTATGCACTGTTCAATTTTTACTGATGTTAAATTAGTAAGAAACATTAAGAAATTTCAACAGCTTTAAAGAAGAAAAAAACATTGTAGCAATGAAGTTGTCTATCTATAACACAGCACATGTCAATAGATATATGGATCGTTGATTAGGAAAGGAATCTGGAATCACAAAAAGAAAGTAAGCACATTGTAATAATAAAGTCTGACTTAACATAATCATTATTTTTGCCATTATACTAAAATAGCATCTAATGCATATAGGATATTTTAAAATTTAACAATGCAAACACTAAACTGCTAATGCATCAACCCTATCTGTCTCTTTTTTTTTTCCTAACTCTTCCAAAAACAACATATTCCCTTCTTCCTCCCCAGAAAGAGCAAGGATTTTACTGAAAATATGTTGCTGAACAATTGCCTGTAATACAAGGATCTCTAGGGAAGCTCTGTTCCACTATCCATGGGAATGGACCTTTTTGGTTATTTTGTTCCTAGAAAGCAAAAGTCTGAAAAGCATGAGTGTGATGCAGTGAAAAGCGTTGCAAAAGGGGGGTTGGATGTAGACATATAGATGTTAGTGGGTGTTATTTGGGCAATGAATCCAACTAGCCCTGCTCTTGGGCTTTCTCTATGAACATCTGCCTTTCAGAGTGTCACAGGCCAGTATGCATACTCTTGCTTCAACCACTTCCATCCATGCACAAAACTGTTATCACACAGTAACATGCATATAGAGCCAATGTTGCCTGCTCAGCTATAGGTACAAGCAGAAGCTCATGCTGGTGTTGAAGCCCAGCCCTACCCCTTCATTTCTCAATTACCAGAAAATAAAGCACATAATATGTGCATTTCTAATACATTCACAATTCTCAGAGCCTGTCTCTTGCAGCTCTCTAACTATTCTCTATCTAGCCACTGTCTGTGGGCAGCTTGCTGATTTATTTAAATGGCTGTGGTCATCTTCTCGACAGGTCAGCACCACCAAGTGCTTTTTAAGGCTTTTCAAAACATCTTTCACAGTTCTAAAGAACACCAGTAGCTCTGTTTTCCCAGTGTATTTTCTTAGTTTGGTCTAGTCTTGTTAGGTTGCTCTGTAATCACTCAGTCAGTGACTCACCGAATCAAAAGTCTCCTCACCAGGAATCCCAGAGAAGCATGTTCTCTATGCCACAACTTGCGCAGAATCTTATTCCAAAAATTAGCTAATCAGCTAATCAACTAACTAATTTGGGTATGTTGAAAGTACAGGATGATACTGCTCTTTGATGCTAACAAGGGATCTTTGTGAGCCAACAAAACCAAACACAAATGGTCCGCAGCCTCAGTTCCCCTCTTCCTTACTCTGCGCATCACAACTAACCCTACAACTCTCACAAGTTCTTTGACTTCACAGCAACAGATCTGATTGACTTCCACCTACCAAAATGCTCAGATATATTCAGTCTTAAATCCCACTGGATGAGTTTCTCTCATAAATCTGCTTCACTGTCAGAGCGGCTGCACTAAAACATGACCTAAGCCTATGTCTGATCTTGAATTTCTCCATGGCTGATTTGTGTTTTTATAAATGCTTTCAAAAATGATAAAACCTGAAATGAAAGGAAAGCAAGAAATGTGGTCACATGCTCATGCCTGAGCCACATAAAATTTAAATTGCTGAATGATCCATCAGTATAATATCAATGATGTGTGAATTGTGCTTTTAAACATCACCTTACTGACTGCTGCGCAGCAGCTAACTCTGGGCATGAGCTGCTCCCTGGGACTGCTTGCACACTACCAAAGCAACGTCTACAGGCACTTCAAGATGTCCAACTCCAGAACCAGAGGAAAATACCTGTATTGTGGTGAGATATGGAGTGTGATGGCTGCCTGCTGCTGCCATGTCAGAGTTGCTAACATGGAGCACAACTGATGGGTGAGTAATTCTAGAGAAAAGAAGTAGAGCCAGTCTGGTTTTTTGAACTCTCAAGACTGGCAGGGAGTGGGGCGCGGGGTGTTGAAGTAAGAGATCTTTCTTCTCTCTGACCCAAGGACTTCTGTAGCTTCTTGTTAGTCTGACAAGGAGCACAAAAGTGAAATGTAACTCACTTTTCACAGTTATCCCCACAATTAATACTACTGTTTCAAAATAACATCATTTGTCATTAAACATGAAAAATCCTGATTTTTAAAAACACAGCCCTCACATGTCCTAATTTTCTCTTTCCCCTGATGCTACTTTGCTTCATTTCTAAACCCCAAGTTAAATAAATAAATAAATATGCAAAAGCTACAGCCTACTATTTTCCATCTAAATATTGTGATGCAGAGACACAGAAATTGTTTCTTCAGGTTCTGATATTCACCAGTTTAACCATATCACAATTTTAAATTCTTCAGTTTCCTATCAGCCGTAAAGGAACAACTGCTATATATAGCCTGTCGCAGAATTTCTTTCAATGAGCCTCATATATGCAAGCTTAAGGATTTTTGAGATATTCACCCAAGCGTAATGATTCTCTCTTTAAACTACTAAAAGAATATAAAAGGGAACAAGCTAACAGGTTGTCCTGATGAGTCTGTCAGGGCTAAATCCAGGTTCCTTCAATGCGAACAGGAGTTTTACCATGAATTCAGTAGGGCCAAGAGCTCATGAATTACTGGGCCAGCCATTCTGATGACCGTATAAATTAACAGTAGATTTAGAGAGCTCCTCTAGTCTCTCTCTTCTTCCTACAAGCACAATTTAACTTCTGTTTTACTTCTTTATTGCCCCTTGATGAACTTGGTCTTACAAGTTTTGAGAGAGGTTTTTCTCTGAAGTACAGCTAGTGTTTTTCATCTGGAATTAGAAGACACAACGACTAAACACCCGTATTTGCTCTATTTGAAAAGGTCAGAAGAAAGTAAACTTTCAAATAATGCCCCCGCTGTTAGACTAAAGGGACTGAACAGAGTAGATAACCCAATGCCTACACAATCCTTCTTACTAAATCTGCTAAACCTGCCAGGAGCTGTGCTGGTTTGATTGGATTGTTTGAGAGACACAGAGAAATTGGCCAAGATGATCATGTCTTTCCATGAACACCATTTGATAACAAATATTCTTGCCTGTAGCAACCTGGATAGATTCAAATCAAGAGAGGTCCTGTAGCTTGTTATAAATCCCCTAGTTAGCCATTGTTTTGGGTTTTTTTAGTTTTCAAGCTTGATGCCTGCATGAGATTTCCTTTAGTCCATCACAAACATCTTCAAGTGCTTTATACTCTATACTAAAGAAGTCACAAAATTATTTACACAATAGAGAAATACAGAACTAAAAATCAACCATGAGTTGGACACGGCTACACAGGTAACAAGTTACATGTGTAGTTGTGCAAGTAGTTCTGGACTGATAAATGAGTTATTTCTTTGAACTTCAGATGAAAAAAATCTCCCAGCTTGAACATGAATTTTCTGTAGCAAAGAATGCTTTGCAACTCCATAAATCACAGATGTCATCAGACAAAAGTAAGAATGAAGCAAACAAATGAAGAAGTTAATCCAAAACTTGTTCTTCATCCTACTTGTTGCTTGGTACTGCTTCTGATTTACTATGCTTCTGAAACATATGGGCCAAACCTAATACTGTTTATGTCAGTGTATCCCAATTCTCTCAAAAGTATTAATATAAATACTTGTTCATGTACCACAGAGCTGATTTGCATGCCAGGTATTAAAATTAGGGCAACTTCTGGATATTCTGCTTGCTAACCGAGCTGTTTGTTGAGTATTATCAATATTTGACTTCATAACAAAAATACACTGCTTGTCTTAACTTAGAAAATACTGTTAAAATGTGGTTGCCAAATGAAGCATTTTTTGAAAAACAAGATCTGATTGGTATTTTTAATTCTCAGATTCTGCTCAAACAGCCCCATGGTTTACAGTTAAGGGGAGTAAAAAATCATTAGTTGTTTAATCACGTTTCAATGAGCATTCCCTCACCTTGCATGAAGCAGGTTTTACCTTGATAATTCCTAGCCCTTTGGAATGCAACAGTTGTTACCTACCAGAAATCAGAAAATATAATTTTATATATTTTCCACTTTTCATCCTTAAATGAAAAATTACTACATCCATGTTGAAATCTTAAGAAAAGAAATCTTTTGCTCCCGATCTTTTAATGAGTGAGCAGGAGAAAAAAGGCACACTTGTCACAGAAAGCAGAGTATAAAATAGTGAGGTTGACCCTTCAAGTCTTCCAAACCAGTGAAGCTACAGAGAACTTCTCTTGTATTTCAGTACAGTAATAGAACTGGTGCTGTTGACTTGCCCATCCACTGAAACTTGTGATATGCCCCCAAGGTCAGAGGAATCCATATTCCTGGGGTTTTTTTACCTAATTAACACAAAATGCAAGGAAACAGCATTAGGATAAATTTTTATAAACAGATATGTCTGGGAGAAGCCTTACATTCACAGGCCCTGGTTCTCATTGAGGACTTCAAGCACCTGGTTGTGGTTGACTGGTCACCTCTGTTGTCTCCTGAAGGGACAGTGCAGCAGCACACAAGCAGTCAGGAGGTTTCTGGACTGCACTAATAACTTCCTGGCAGGTGATCCAGAAGCCAGTGAGGGAGATGCTCTGCTTACAAACATGGAAGAACTGAGCAGGGATGTAAAGGCTGGGAGCATCCTTGGCTGCAGTGACCATAAGATGATGGCATTTAGGATCCCAGCAGGAGAAAACAAGGAAAAAGCAGGATCACAGCACTGGACTTCAGGAAAGCAGACTTTGGCCTGTTCAGTGACCTGCTTAGAAGAATCCCATGGGATACAGCCCTGGAGATAGAGTGGTCAAGGAGAATTGATTGATTTTCAAGGATCACATCCTCCAACCTCAAGAACAGTCCATCTCAACGTGAAGGAATTCAAGCAAAGGTAGCAGGATGCACCTGCTTGGGTGAACAAGTAGCTCCTGGCAAAACTCGGACATAAAAAGGAAACAATCAAAAGCTGCAGGAAGGCTCAGGTAACTCAGTAGGAATAGTAAACATGCAGGAATGGAGTTAGGAAAGCCAAAGACCACGTGCAGTTGAATCTGGAATGGGATGCAAAGGGCACCAAGAAGGATTTCTATGGATATATCAACAGCAAAAGGATGACTGGGGAAAATGTGGGCCTGCTGCTGAATGTGACAGAGGACCTGGTGACAAAGGACATGCAAAAGGCCAAGGCACTCAGTGCCACCATCATCTCAGGCTTTACTCTTAAGACCAGCCTTCATTAATGCCAGGTGCCTGAGACCTATGGGAAAGTCTTGAGCAAGGAAGACTTATCCTTACTGAATGGGCATCAGGTTAGGGAAACATAAAAAGACTGGACATACAGAAGTCCATGGGACCTCATGGAATGCAGCCACGAGTGCTGAGGGACCTGGCCTGTGTCACTGTGAGGCCACTGTCAATTATCTTTGAAAGGCCATGGCAAGTAGGGGAGAATTGGAAGAAAGCAAGTTTCTGTCAGCCTCACCTTGATCTCTGGGGAAGTAAAGGAGCAAATCTTCCTAGACACCATTCCCAAACATATGAATAATGAGAAGGTGATTGGGAATGGTCAGTATGGATTTATAAAGGGAAAATCATGCCTGACCAACTTGATAGCTTTCTACAATACAGTGATTGGCTTGATGCATGAGGGAAGAGCAGTGGATGTTGTTTATCTTGACTTTAGTCAAGGATTGACTTTTAGACATGTCAAGTTTAAGGCTTTTGACACTGTCTCCCTGAACTTCCTCATAGGCAAACTAATGAAGTACAGACTAGATAAGTGAACAGTGAGGTGGATTGAGTGAACTGCTGACCTCAAAAGGTTGTGATGAGCAGCATGAACTCCAGTTAGAAGCCAGTCCCTAGTGGTGTACCCCAGTGGTCAGTACTGGCAGCGATACTGTTTAACATCTTCATTAATGGCCTGGATGATAGGACAGAGTATACCATCAGCAAGTTTGCAGATGATACAAAACTGGGAGGAGTGGTTGATACACCAGATGGCCATGCTGCCATTCAGAGGGTTGTGGATAGTCTGGAGACATGGGCAAACAAGAAATCTCATGAAGTTCAAAGGGGAGTGGAAAGTCCCCGCCATGTATTATGGGGGAACTATAGTACCCCATGTACCATACACTGAAGGCTGACTGCCGGGGCAATGGCTTTTCATTGGCCATGAAAAGGACCTGAGGGTCCACAAGGTGAACATAAGGCAGCAATGTGCCTTTGTGAAAAGCAAACCAACAGCCTCCTGCTTTAGGAGGACCATTACTAGCAAGTTGAGGGAGGTGATCCTTTCACTCTACTCAGCACTGGTGGGACATGTCTGGAGTAGTGTGTCCAGTTCTGGGCTCCTACAAGACATGAACATACTGGAGCAAGTCTACCAAAGAGCCATGAAGATGAGTAAGAGCCTGCAGCATCTTTCACATGAGGAGAGGCTGAGAGAGCGGGGACTGTATAGACTGGAGAAGGGATGTCTCAGGGTGAATCTTAGGAATGTGTGTAAGTACTTCATAGGTGTGAGCAAAGAAGACGGAGCCAGACTCTTCTCATTGGTACTCAGTGATAGGGAAAGAGGAATTGAAATAGAGGAAATTCTGTTTAAGCATAAAAAACACCTTCTTTGCTGTGAGGGTGCTCTAACTGTGGAACATATTTCCCATGGAGGTTGTGGTATCTCCATCCTTAAAGGTATTCAACACCAGACTAGACATGGCCCTGACCAACCTGCTTTTGCTGACTCTGTTTTGAGCAGAGAGCTCAGAATAGAAGAAATCCAGAGGTGCCTTCCAAACTCAGCCATTCTGTGATTCTGTGAATTAGTGTTTGCTATCTGCAGTCAAGTTGTGGAGACTCATCAGTTCTTCTTCCCTTACAGTGTACCTCTTGCCTCCTTTTTTTGGAACACTACTGACCTTTACATAGTAGCTGAATAGAGATATACTACCCTGAATCTTAAAAATCTCAAACCTCCAACACACATAGACTGTCCAATTTGCATTATGTATGACAGAAAAGTAGACAATTTATGACAATCTTCAAAAATATTTGTCCTAGGCTTAACCTAAAATCCTCTGTGTTATTTCATCTATTTCCACAGCCTGTTCCCAACTGAACAAACGTGACAACAGCCAAAAACTCCCCCACTGGCACATGCAGAAGGGAGCAGGGGGGCCAATAATGCAGAAGAATGGACGGTTGCAACGGCAAGGACCAGCAGGAGGAAGAGACTTCCCCCGAAGCCTGAGGTG
>NW_008794083.1:2782296-2783581 GCF_000699145.1 Aptenodytes forsteri
CCTGCACCTGGGTTGGGGCAACCCCCGGTATCAATACAGGCTGAGGGATGAAGGGATTGAGAGCAGCCCTGCCGAGAAGGACTTGGGGGTACTGGTGGATGAAAAGCTGGACATGAGCCAGCAACGTGTGCTCGCAGCCCAGAAGGCCAACCGTATCCTGGGCTGCATCAGAAGAAGCGTGGCCAGCAGGTCGAGGGAGGTGATTCCGCCCCTCTACTCTGCTCTGGTGAGACCCCACCTGGAGTACTGTGTCCAGCTCTGGAGCCCTCAGCACAGGAAAGACATGGACCTGTTGGAGCGGGTCCAGAGGAGGGCCATGAAGATGATCAGGGGGATGGAACACCTCTCCTATGAGGAAAGGCTGAGAGAGTTGGGGTTGTTTAGCCTGGAGAAGAGAAGGCTCTGAGGAGACCTTATTGCAGCCTTTCAATATTTCAGGCTGGATGGGGCTCTGAGCAACCTGTTCTAGTTGAAGATGCTCCTGCCCATGGCAGGGGGGTTGGACTAGATGACCTTTAAAGGTCCCTTCCAACCCGAACTATTTTATGATTCTGTGATTCTAAACATCTGACAAAAAAAAATAGAACTCTGAGAAGAAAGTTGTAAGATTTGCTATCAGATTGGCAACTAGACTTGTGCTTAGATGTCCCACTGATATGAGCAGCCAGAAAGGCAGCCTGGTTAGAGGGGAAAATTACTGAACAGAAGAAAATGTCTGCTGAAAAATACTGGCAGAAAATGCCTGCCAGCCTGGGAGCTGTGAGCCTGGGAACGAGGCCTGTGAACCAGAAACATCCTTGAAAAGGGCATCTGGCCTCTTGGAAGTACAGCTGGGGTACCTAGAGAGTGGAGACATCCTGAGATACCATTGATAAGCACAAAAGCACAAAAACAAGGGACTGAAATGGCACCTTATCATCTGAAAAGGTGGAAAACAGTCTAGAAAAATAAAAATTGCTCTGAAGGGACAAAAAACTTCATCATCTATTGGCTGTTACAGGTGAAAAATTGAAATTAACAGCATCTATTGGCTGCTCGAAGCAGTGATGTCCTACACCCTCCTATGTCTCTATGATATAAAAGGAGCTTAATTTTTATCCAAAGCGGAGCCTTTCTCCCTGAGAACTTCCCTTGCCGCACATACTTTTTCTTTTCTAAACAGGTTGAATTCTTCGCACGAACTTTCTACGAGGTCTTGGGCTCTCACCAGCAATGCCCAGCTGATGCCAGACTCTGTGATGCAGTGTCGTGGTTTAACCCCAGCTGGCAAATAAAAAAGAAAAAG
>NW_008794083.1:2783671-2820020 GCF_000699145.1 Aptenodytes forsteri
AAACTTGTGGGTTGAGATAAAGACAGTTTAATAGGTAAAGCAAAAGCTGCGCGCGCAAGCAAAGCAAAACAAGGAATTCATTCACTCCTTCACATCGGCAGGCAGGTGTTCAGCCATCTCCATCTCCAGCAAGCTCCATCACATGTAACTGTTACTTGGGAAGACAAACGCCAACGCCACGGACATTCCCCCCTTCCTTCTCCTTCCCCCAGCTTTATATGCTGATCATGATGTCATATGGTGTGGAATATCCCTGTGATCAGTTGGGGTCAGCTGTCCCGGCTGTGCCCCCTCCCAGCTTCTTGTGCACCCCCAGCCTACTCGCTGGTGGGGTGGTGTGAGAGGCAAAAAAGGCCTTGACTCTGTGTGAGCACTGCTCAGCAGTAACGAAAACATCCCTGTGTTATCAACACTGTTTTCAGCACAAATCCAAAACACAGCCCCATACTAGCTACTATGAAGAGAATTAACTCTATCCCAGCCAAAACCAGCCCATGCAGATCACCTTTGAAGTGAGACTCTGTAATCTCACTGGTCCCCCTTTTTGGGCTCACTTTTGGGGTCGGTTCGGCTTGTCCTCTCACTTCTGGGATGGTTGGGTCCACCTCCAGAATCGTTTTTTCCCCACTTTGGGATGGTTTGTCCCCTTCTGAAATCTGTCTAATTCACTTGATACTGATATTATAAATCCATATAAATAATCTATCATGTCTGCTATATGATAGATATAATCTATCACTATCTAGTCTGTAGTGTTGATAAGTTGCTTCGCTAATGAAATGTTCATAGTAACCTGTAATGGTATATACCTAATTGGTTGTTGTTGCTATTGATTGATGCTATACAATTGATTGCTGTTATTATTGACTGCTGCCATACTATTGATTGATACTGTATTATTGATTGATGATAGTAATTTGTAATCGCTGGATAGATATATTCACTTTATTAATCATAAGTATACACTAGAGGTGATTTTTTTAATTATTATTTTTATTTTTGTGGTAGTTTACTTGCTAGTGGTGATTTTTGTGGTATTTGTGGTAACCTGTAATGAAGTAGAGAAATTTAGAGGATAAAGGCTCCGTGTCCTTGTGCATTGCGGAATCCTACAAACCCACGGTCACAATTTCTATACACCCACAGACTGGATAACCCTTTAGGTCTTGACACCCACCCAACTCTGTCTCCTTTCCATAAAAGCATTATCAACAAAGAGATACAAAGACCATCTGGGGATGTTCCTTGCACAGAAAAATATCTAGGTGGCGTATTAGTTGCCTATTTAGTGCCTCTGGTTCTGTTTTACAGTCTTACATAGGGGATGTCTTTGGGTGAATCATCTATCAGTTTCAGGTGTTCCCAGGCAAAACCAACAGCCTCCACAAAGCAGTTACTTGTCCACACAGTGTTAAAGGCAGTGGTGAAGAGACAGCTGGAAAGGAGGATAGCCATTGGAAAGGACAGAAAGAGGGGGAGACAGAGGAAGGCTAAAAAGAAGCCTGAAAAGACTATTTCTCTTTACCTTGCCTTTCACATCTACAAATGCAGCTAATGGTATTTTCCTCTTTTGCAAAGTACTCAGCTTTATTCAAGAGATAATCTGAGTTGAGAGCACTTCAGCCAATGCAAGATACCTCTCAGTGCCATCAGGTTGCGAACTGCTGATTGTAGGTGGTAATCCATGTGTAATCCTGATAACGTGGCTTACATTCTGATTTTATCTTTGTGCACCTGAAGAAGTTAAACAGTGATTGTGACTGTCAATAACACCAGAATCCACCTGTAACCTACTGTGTACAAGAAAAAAAGATAGGCAGAGCATGACAACTCTACTTCGCGAAGATTTGAGGGATTTCAAAGACTAGGAAAGAAACATAAAAATTCTCCACACTGAGGAATGTATCTGTAAAATAAAGTATTGCAGATCTTGAATAATTTCACTCTGCTGAAGTCTAAACCCACTAGGTGGGATTCATCTTACTTAAATTTAGGCATCTAAGTTTGGCATCAAATGCAATGTTACCAGCCAGGCTCCCTTAACAGTTAACAACAGGAAACAGGTACTCCTGGGGGAAACTCATCTAATCCCTCTCAAAAGCCAGCTGAAGGACTGGATTAATTACATTCTGAAGGTGATGATTTTTTGTAACTAGCTTCTATACAGAGAGCTTACAGTGACTAGCTCACGCCTCATCTTTTAGCTTTTGATGCCCATGTCAGAACTGATGAACTGTACTTCTTAAAAAAAAAATAAATAAATCTACTTACCTCAGTTTAGGAGAATGATCATTTAAGAAACTAGTCTATACCTAATACATGAATTCTGAGCAAAGTTAAAAAGAATCCCACCACTAAGTGTGTCAGGGTATGAGGATTCGGGCTGTGCTGTTTATCTGCCAGGAGGAAGGGAGGCTGCTGCCCTCAGATACTCCAATTTGTACTGGAGTACTGAGGCATATCTTAGGGGAAATGAGATCTTTCCAACTTCTGAAAAGTAGTGTGAGTATACAGATTGGGGCAGAATGCTTCTTTTAAAATACACAAGGGGTCATACTGTTGAAAGGAATTCAAAGAACACAATGTAGGCTGGGCCAAGAGACGAGAAAGCACACTTTTCCATAGGGAAGAGTAGAAGGAAAGTTAATACAGGAAAAAAAGACTTTATGATATGCAGTAAAAATCATGTTCAAGTGAGGGGAGTCTGGCTCTTACTCAAGTGTTAAGAAGGCACTAGCAAGAATGACAGAGTTTACATGATCCTTTTCTAAATCTTACTATTTCTTGAGTTACTGTAAAATGAGTAAACCTATGTATTTCTTTGCCTTTGCCTTTGTATCTTCCTGAAGAGCTGAACGGTTAATCAAGAATAGTCCTCATGTGGGAGGTGAAGAAAAGTTGTGTCCAGGCTGAGGATGGGTCAGATGCCATCTGCTCTGTTTCTGTCACTGAGTTATCTGAATGTGAAAGCCTCTGACTCCAGGACACGAAACAAGTAGACTAAATTGTCCAGCTAGTGTGCTGGAAAATCCAAGGAAAAAAGTCAAACAGGTACACAATCAAAAGCAAGTTTAAGAAAAATACCCAGCACAGTAAGACCTGGAACCAACAACCTCACAAGTGAGCAGCGAGGGAAATTCTTTAAGTGCACTGTAACATTGCTTACATTAAAAGATATTTAAAAAAAACCCCAAACAAACAAACAAAAAAAACACCCAAGCATTTTTCTCTACAAATGTCAAAGCAGTTTGCACTGTTCCTCCAGAAGATCTTCCCTGAAACTTCAGCAAAAGCAGCAAAAAATATCATTTTTACAGGTCATTTAGATTCATTGGTAAATGGTTCTGCCAGACTTTTCTTGTGCAGTTCTAACTACAAAATATTACTTGTGCAATGCCCGTAAGCCAATTGTGCTGTAGGGCTAAAACTGAGAGCAGAATTTGATTTGTTACTTTCAATGGTAATATTCCACAGACAGTCCCAGTATTATAAGGTTGTTTTTTTTCCCCTAAGGAATGACTAAAACATTTTGGCTATTTTTGCATTCTAGTGGTTCACAGCAGTTCAGTGATGTTCAAAAGTTTGCACATCTTTTTGTGTGGGTACTTTACATGACTGAAACTCAATCAATATTCTCATGCTGTATTTTCAGTAAGTCATCATGGACAACTTTGCTGAATTAGCAAACTCTGAATTGAGATGGAATTAATAAAAATCCCCAGAGGGATTCCTTTTCCATACTTGTACTCAGTGTATCCTTCTCCTAGTAAGGTATAAGTACCGTGGTCTACCTTAAGGTCTAGATTTTGCTTGCAGTTACAGTAGCATTAGACACAGGTAATTTCATGAAGTTAATGGAGCTGCCCCTCTTATACCCACCATAAAAGATTATCAGAATCTAGCGACTGTAGAAGCAGTACCACCCACCACAATTTAGACTGCATGTTGCCTTTCGTTCTTGTTCTTCCTAGTTTCCTGTGAAGACGAGGTTTATGCAGCCATGCCCTGCTGATCTGACTGTCGATGTGATCAGCAATCTGTTGAGCTCTTTTCCATAAACCATCACATTTGACGGTTAGCTAGTTTCAAACTAATAGCTAGTTTCAGCCAAATTGATGGAGGGATCACCGTTCTTTTAAGCTCTGGGAATACAAATGACTTTGTAGTTAGGCTTAGTAAGTGACTTTTTAACTCAGTTTGTAGAATTTGTTATCATCTCAAATGAGGAAAAGAGATTAACATGAACTCAAATGTTACTAGACACCCAAGAATCCACATTACACATTCCATACCTTCAGAAAGACAGCAGTTATGGCCTGCATCTTCCTAGAAAAGTAAAGTCTATCAAACCTAAGAGACAAACCCACAGGAATCCAGACTTACAGGGTGTTTGCCATTATTCACTCATACACTTTTCTGGCCAAAATTTTCTAGGAATATATTTTTTTTCCTGTAGATTAAGTTTGGATGAAAAAGTTCAGCTCCTTTGGAACACAAGGAAAGCTGGGGAAAAGCAAAATACATTCCATTTATTAGGATATATATTTAATTTTATTTTTTTTTTAAAAACTTTCCTAGTTAGGAACAGAAGGAAGATAAAGCATGAAAGTTCTTGTCCTGCCACTGTCTTGAGCAGCAGATAGCTTCTCTATGGCTGTCAATCCTTTGTTCATTAAAAATAATTTATGTTTATAAAAATGCTACATCTTTTCCAGTGTAAATCAACCATTTTAAATCCAGCAAATAAGTGATGGCAAAAGTAAAAGAATACTAAAGCCAGTATTTAGACAAGAAAAATATACTGCATTGTTTAATAATGAATTGGTTAGCAGCAACTGAAAATATTTCTGGCATTACTAGAGGAGGCAGCGGGTTCGTTTGGACATTAATTCCTAACTATATGTGCTTCATCATCTCATAAAACAAAGATGTGACCTGATAGCACTCTTGTAATTGTTATGTCTGCTTTACTACATTGCTGTTAGCCAATCAATCTCAATGGCATTTGAGCAAAATACTGCATTTTGAAAGCGAGCTTTTCACAAGGTCAAGACCTTTTCTTATTTCACTGAGCAATTTTATGAATTGCAGCCCAGCGAAACCCAATGAAGGAAAGGTATTCTACACACCCTGAAAACACAAAATTCAAACACACGCCATTTTCTTTGTGACATAGGTTTTTTAGGTTTGCATCACAAGCTTGCCTCATAAACACAGATTTTCATGTTAGGTAGAACGTTTTTTACATTTAGTACATAAGCCTTATGCTTCATTCATGTTGATTTTTTAAATTAGTCTGAATATCTCTTAAACACTAATTTTTTCACTTCTTTTCTTTTTGTCACCTGAAAAAGCATTATCCTTTCCTTCTTCAAGTGGCATAAAGGCAAGTCATGACCATGTCTTTTTAAACTATGAATGCACATCCGAGAAAAAGTTTTAAAGTGATATTTTGGGGTTTGGTCCCAAGTGATATAATATCCCAAGTGATATTTTGGTAAAGTCCATGATTCAGAAACAATAAAATTTATTAGCATAGGTTCACCAGACTGAAACACAGTTTCTGCCTTCCTTTATAATCTGTTGGTGTAGTTAACATTTAGAGGTTCCTATAGCCTGAAGAAATACAAATAATTTCCATCAGACAACAGCAGTTATTTTATCCTGCTATCTTTGCTTCTCTTTCGTCTTTGAGATCTTTCCATCTGAACGTGCCTAAGTAAATGCACATTGTTTATTACCATTTCCATTAGTCATGACACAGGTAGTCAATCATTTGCAAAAAATCAAGGGAGTTAGGAAACTGTACAAATACATAAACACAGATTTTGTTCCTGCCACCTACTTGGTTCTCACAAGTAGCTTAGTTCCCCTCATTCTGCTTCACATGAGTTATCTCACATAACTTGCAATTACTTGGCACAACTGTATATATTTTAAATATCTATGTTGGAGATTCAGAAAAAAAGCAGTTTTCAGGCAAGTCATATACATTGGTTTATATAGTCAAGTTTAGAAGATAAAAATCCCACTCCAGCCTTTAAGGGGAAGATGGCTGAGAATTGAATAACATTGCCTTATCCATTCAAGGAGGATGTTATCCATTCATCAGCTTGATACATTTCCTTAAGACTGTCAGCAGTAGAAAGTGATAAGATAATGGAATGTATTCATTTTAATTATCTGGAATATTTCCCCAGTGAAGGTTGAAAATAGTTGCAGCTGATTTTAGTAATGAAGGGATAAAGAAACTAATTACTTTTTAGCTAGATATATTTGAATAAACAAATGCTGCATAGTCATTTACGAAAAGATATATTTTTGCATAAATTCACTTGAGGTTTTTTTGGTTGGTTGGTTGGTTGGTTGGTTTCATTTTTTGGTTTTAATATGGGCTTCCATCTTAGAAATAAGAGCTTTTTAGTAACCTTGTGACTGTTGCATTTTCCTCCCCTACAATCACTACTGTAGACTTTCAAAACTGCTTTAAAATACATATTATCAATTAATAACTTGATGTAGTATTTGCTTTTTTGTACATTGAAATGTTTTAATTTAACAAACTGTTACGATTTTCCGTGCAGATCATATATAGGATCTGTGGAGACCGTGGTATTCTGATGGCCAGCTTCACACACTGATGGGATCCTTTATACTGCTCTGCTCAATGAACAGTCATCTATAATTCACTGTGCAGTTACCATAACCATAAAGATTTAACATTTGTAGTTCCTCTGAGTAACTGAAAATACATATGAGCACAAATAAATCACAATTGAGGAGACTTACTCCTACCTAATCCCAGTGATCAATGTATCACTGCCTGTTAAAAAACAACAGAGACAGGAAATCTGGAAGTTTCTATTGAAAGATAGATTTTGATAAAACAAAAATAAATAGAAAATATGGCTTTCAGTCATGGTACTTAAGATCATTGATGAAATGCATCGCTAAAGAACACGGGATGTAACCTTGAATATGTGTGGACTTAGGCTTAGTAAAGGAGGCTTTTAACAGTACGTGATTTTCACTAAATGCAGATTTAGTGAGGTGGCTCTCCCTGACATACATTTCCCAATTATGTTTCTAGCCCGATGTTAGACCAGGAATAACTTAATTAAGCCACCATAATTAAGTCATAAACCCAAGGTGAGTGAGAGGAGGTAACGTATTTTAACAATTGGTTGAAGGATTCTGTTTAGTCCAAGGCTCTCAGTGAAGCTGAGCTGTCCGGCAACAGCAAGTCTTTCCAAGGCGGGCTGCCGAAACACAGTGCATCCCCTGCCTGCTTGCAGCCCCCGCCTCCATCCAGCCGAGCTCAAAGCTGGATGGAATGGGCGCAGTCATACACAGAAAAGCCAGAGACCCCTTCTCACAGAGACCATGTCAAAACAGCTGCAGTGAAGATCTTTATAGCAAACAGAGTCTCATCTCTCTGATAAAGCTGCCTTTGATCTTGCGTAATTCTGAAAACATTAGGGAAGGAATTCTGGCTTAAAAGTGCAGAGACGTATTTTCTCATACAGAGTGAAATATGATTATGCAAGTATTAAGATGATGCACTGGACATGGCAAAGGGTACAAGTTGCACCAGGAGAGGTTTTATCTTGACATAAGAAAGAAATTTTTTACAGTCAGAACAATCATTCACTGGAATAAGCTCATCAGGGACATTGTAGAGTCCTCATCACTGGAAGTTTTCAAGATGCAAGGGTGCTAGACAACCTCATCTAGGCTCCCTTTCCCATGAAAATATGGACCAGATGATCTCTCAAGTCCCTTCCAACCTGGGCTGTTCTATGATTCTATGATTTTATTTATTTATTTTTCAATAATGGCAATATAAGTTCTGACTTATCTTTCTCTCAAAATGGAAGGATTGTCCTCAGGGCCCCTAAATATTGTTACTGATGTCTACTCTAGCACACATCAGAATTTCTCCATGGAAACAGGAAGTGTGAGGAATCTGAAATAAGAAAAAGAAGGAATTATATTTAAGTATCAGCTGGGAAGTGCTTCAAGCAATGATTGTTCTTTCAGCATTCAGCTAATTGCTCAAGATGACTGACTGTGATTAGAATATTACTGATCATATTTAAAAGCAAACATAAATTTATCAACTATTTTCCAGAGAAAGAACAAATAGGACAGACTTGATTCTGACCTCATTTATATTGGCTTTTTACATACACATTCAGTTGGAGCCGAGTCTGGTTAGTTACCTTATGAAAATTCAAAGTACTTCCGTTGAACTGCAAAGACTTCCTTCGGATTACACACAATGGGATCAGGATCTAGATCCTCCATTTTAATGGGGTAACACCTAAATTAGAGCAACATGAGATTAGAATCAGGCTTGAATGTGAAGAAACAGTGGATTTACAGTTTTAAGATATAGAAGATTGTAATATAATGAGAATAGGGTGCCCAGTACACAGGGTGAAATATGAAAAATGAAGCTTTATTTTCATGCTCACACCTGAAATGCAAATGTGTAACAGATGTTTAGCTATCTCCTTTCATTCTATCAACCTCACATTCATCACAGTACAAAAATATGTAACACATCATAATCGAACTGATGGAAAGCCTGTATTATACAAGTGAGTACAAGGAGTTCTCTGTTAGTATATCTAATTTGATTTGAAACAGTGAAGTTGGGTCTTCCCTTAGAGCAGGCTCAAAACACTTTTGACTGAGAAATGACTCTCTGTAAAATATCCTAATAATAACTTATAAATCCCCAAAGCTCTCAAAATGTAAGGCTTCAATGAATTACAAGCCTATTTATACAGGGTATAAATACATATTCATATGTATTTAAAATTGCATGAACATACATATTTAACTTCCACTTATTCGTATTATACCTAAATTGCTATTCTTTCATCGTACTTCGGCTGAATCCCCTGTTAACCCATTTGTTTGGTACAACATGGGTTTCTTACAGTAGGCCGCACTGGATTAGGAGCAGAAAGAAATGAACAGCATTGGAATATATGAGTGATTTAGTCTGTGGCTAGAGTAAAGCAGCCAGGGCTTCACCCAAGTTTCTTTTCTCATTGTTCCACCCAAGAGTATCACTAGTGTCTTTGTGTCTTGGGATATATACCTACATGGAGCTTAGAAAATACCAGTACAGCTCTTCTTCACAAGGGGGTAGTCCATGTATTAAATAAGGCATTAAAAAACTTCAGAAATGTATTTTTAAAGCCTTCAGGCTGCTTTGTGGTATTCTTTTCATGTTCTTTAGGGTTTTGCAATCCTTTCCCATCTTAGCCTCCCAGTAAAATGAAAGATTGACATTATTCTGTGAGGCTCAGGTAATCTGTTGATTTGTCATCTCCTACAATGAGATCATGCAAGAGCCTTCACTGCCCAGAAGAGCATGTGATAAAGACAGGTGCAGAAGAGTAGAGGTCCCAACACATGGTGCTGTAAGCACCACCTGGACAAAGCCAGTAATTTATTAAAGAAGGAAAATGTTCCTACATTCGGAACTTAATGACAAAAATAACCAAAACAAAGGTCACAAAAATCAGTTGTCACAGGGATGGACAATAAAAGAACATCACAAAAGAGAGAACTTGTGTTAAATAACCTGAAAGGGGAAAAGTCTTGCGTCAGCAAAGACCATGGCATGGCACTGGGATCCACCCAAAGCATCCTTTTCTGAGCACCGAATTTCTTACTTCAGCAGGTTTTGGATACATCATATTTTGAGCAGGGAGGAAATTCAGAGCAATTTCTTACTGCACAGTTGTGCTCCCAGCGATCCAAAAGGCCTAACCCCAGCATTAGATTACCAGATGCTCAGAGGTTCACTAATCCGTTAGCTATTACATCTGCATTCCAGGGGTTTCATAAGAAATGCTACAGCTGTGATCCTCTGAAGTGTCTCCTAAAGCGATGACTGACTTCAGAGATTATCACTCCCTTTTCTCTTAGAACAGGATAGAGTTTCCCCAGTGGCTTTGTGCTGCTGGAAGAGATTCTGGATAACCTCTGGCTGTTTAATCCCAGCAGACCTTGGGAGCAGTGTAAGTGTGGGTGGTGGATGGAAGGAAAAGTTTTCCTACTGAATTCTGAGAATTCTTACCCTTCAGGTGCTCCCTCTTTTCCAGAAGTGTCAGTGATTTGCTGTCGAAATTTTCAGGAGACGCTTGAAGGAAAACATTTTCCCTTAGGCTGAGATAAGCCCCATGTTTCAGAGGGTTTGCACAAGCAAGCCCAAAAAAGGCTGGCAGGAGAGGGGGACCTACATATAGACCTTTTTAAGAAAAAGAGCAACTTCATTTGTTAAATAAAGTTATTCTAAGGAATTGCTTATACTCTAAAAGCATGCTAAGCACATGAATAGTGAGGAATTGAGTTAAAATTAAATTTTGAGTTAATAAATAGCATTTATGCAATTTATGCTATGTTTCAAGGCACTATATGCAAAACATAATTAATTCAATTGCTTAAGGTATATGTGTGAAGCTCAGCAACCACAGATATTGCTGGTGAAGAAAATTTACAGCAGGGGATACCTAAACCACAAGCAGGACATTTAAATCAGTTCTCCCCTCTTTGCTCTTAATCTTTGCCCTTTGATCTTAAAAAAGGAGCTTATAGAAGGTCTTCAAGCTTTTCTCAGATCTTAGACTGAGATAATGTAGGCAAAGATACTTTCTCTCCCTCTCTGAAAACTATGATCTCTGCTCTCTCAGACACTAAGGAAAGACAAAGATAGGCAACATGTCTCCAGTTGAACACCTTCCTTCTGACAAAATATAAAGCAGAAATTCATGCTGAGGCTTTGGTCAACAGTCAAGTGAGTTGCATTCAAACCTGAGTGTCCATAACATGTTGTATTCTGTCTGGAAAAGCACAGCAGGCCAGGTTATGTTTAGCCTTCCAAGGAAGGACCCAATTTTTTTCTCTTCACCATACATCCGTATGGAATGAAGGCAGAAACACAAGTGAAGGCTCCTGAGTCCAAAACTGCTCTGCATTACAGCCCAGGGTGCATTTCAACTTGAAAATGCAATTGAACAAATAAGGCCGATGACTATAAAAACAATCACGTATTCTCCTTGAATGTGTACCAGTGACTAACTCACCTTATAAAAATTGCTTTTAATCTGGGACCTTCTGG
Source organism: Aptenodytes forsteri (assembly GCF_000699145.1). Lineage (NCBI taxonomy): Eukaryota > Metazoa > Chordata > Aves > Sphenisciformes > Spheniscidae > Aptenodytes > Aptenodytes forsteri. The sequence goes on from NW_008794083.1 coordinate 2,794,812, forward strand.
ATCCTTGACAAAACATCAAGCATTTAAGGTCCCCATTAAGATTATCCCTTGACCTTGAGACAGTTGACACTGCTTTCTACTGTGATGTTTCCTTGTTGTCCCTTGTCAGGGAAGGAGTCAGAAGAAAAGAACGGGAGGGAGAGGATTAATTTTTAATTTGGGCATAGCTAAAATGTGGTTTCTGGGCAGCATGGCAAGTAATTGAGTGTCAAAACAGATACACTGAAAACAAGTGCTAAAGTTGTTTGATGATCATGTAACAGGTATGGAAAGAAATGCCCTCCCAAAGCAACATCATTTGTTTTAATGGTGAGCTCAGTAATTCAACATAATGTCTTATATGTCTAAATATTTTGGCTTGAATTGTATCATTCTTAGTTATATTGAATAGGGATCCTTTCAGCATGTATCATATCACTGAATTCAACAGGATGACAAATGAAAAAAGGTACCACTTCTGTGGTTTCTGTTACCACTTTCACTTTCTGTGAAGAGAAAACAAAAAATTTTCCAGAGGAGTGGAAGATACCACTTCTTTGTTTAGACTCAGCTGCCAAATCTATTTGTTCATGTTAGCTTATGTTATTTCTAAAATATCTAAGACCTGTCTAGGAGGAATAAGAGATTTTACTTTTCCAAGAGCTGCATCTGTGTTGGATTTAGGGAGCTTGTGAAAACCTAATGTCAAATGAAGCTGCATACTTTCAGTGCTGAAGGATGAAGAAAAATTACTTAGAGCAACATATATTAGTTTAGAGCAATTTATGTCAGTTTATTACTATAAAACATTCAGACTATTTCCTCTTGCTTAATTGACACTCTAGATGAAAGAAGGACACAAGGTGAAGAGATAAGCTGTGACCACAGAAGAAAATTTCATAAGAGTACTAAAATATTAAATGAAAACTGATGTTGCAAAGTTTAAACATGAAAGATTCAAGATTTTCAGGAACAGGTGTATGAGGCATTTGCAGCTCCATAGTTAGATATCCATCTACAATCTACATAGCCCAATTTTCAAAACTGTTGACTGTCCAGATGCTCCAGACGGTCTCAGGGATTATGTCTAGATACTTAGAAAGTATAATGCAAATTATACTAGCTTCTAATATTTCCACCCACACTGCAGGAAGGGAGTCCCATTAGAAGCATTTTCAAAAGCCTTATAAGTACAAATGGGACAAGCATGTCATCTACTTAGTAATACCAAACTGTATTAATTGCTCTTTCAACACAGTCTGTTAATAGATGAATACATTATCCAGCTCAAACAAGGTACTAGAAATTGCACAGTGGACAATGGTGTCCAAAGCATAAATACCAAGAGGCCACATTTGTTGCTGTCACAGCTTTACATCAGTCTGTTCTTTTACTTCAGAGATGGTGGGATCGAGTGAAGTGAGGCCACAAGGGAAGCAGATGCTTTTCCTCTACCAAACCAGCAGTGTGGGACAGAAAAGGAAAGAAGACCAAAATATAGTTTAAGATGACATTGGGCAGAACGGAGCACACACGACCTTGGAGCGTACACAACTTTATATACCTCACAGAAACAGAGCATTTGTACTATAGGTTCCCTCAGTTAACAGCGTTAGGAGGCTAACTGGATGTAAAATAGAGGGAGCGAACTTACAGCAGGAAGAAAAGTCATCCCAGAGAGCAGTTTTCATTGCTTTGTAGTTCCAGCAATGCTGCTGGCATGAGCATAGTGTTTATACTGTAAATCCTCACAGTCTACTTTTATTTTATGGTCTTTTTTGACTTTCCGCTTTCGGATAGCTTTATTGCAGAGAGGGAATTATGTCATATTTTACCAACTGTGAAGGTTTTAAATGTTTCTGTTTAATACAAGGAAGCAGATATCATTACAGGTTTCGATATGCTTCTCCTCACAGATGCTGTGTTACCTCACCTTTTAATGTTGAACACCCTTTATTTTCTGAAACTTTAGGATTTCTTCAGAAGAAAAGCACTTTTCTTTATAGACTTGAACTCTCTACTCTTGCTATAGAGTGCTCTTTATGCTGTCTGATCTGGTTCTCATTTACTTTACTTTTATAGTGATTTCATTAGCCTCAGTGTAGATGTTAATGAGATTTAGACTGGAAGGCTGTCACTGCATTATCATTGCTCACAGTGTCCACCCATGAACCTTTTCTGTTTCCATGCCTATACGCGTACATGCACGGTATTTCATACAACAAAGGGCACTCAGTGACCACAAACAGGCTTTTGCACTTTCTGGTCTTTGTCCTGCAACTACATCTAATTCTTAGTCTCGCCTGACCTACTGACAGCAGGCAAGCAAAACCAAAGTGTTAGCGAGTCGCTATTCTGTCCACACCCAAACTGCGTTTCGTGCAAGGGCAGGAGGGAGAAGCTGAGTGAAGACGGCCCCGCTCAAACACCCCTCCTTGGGACCGTGCCATCCCGCGCCAGGTGCCTCCCCAGCTTCCTGCTGTCGTGCTACCCCAGCCCCTGCGGAGGGACGGTCACCCAGATCACACTGCCTAATCCGGCACTGGATTATGGCTGTCGTGGTGCCCACATCCACCCGCTGCCCTTATCCGCTGTGCTTTGCCTAAAACCGATGCTGGAAAAGAAGCAAAAGCAGCTCGTGAACGGCCACACAACACAGATCAGCTAATCGCTAATAAAAGATTGCTCTAACAAGATCCAAAGCAGTGCACATTGGTTTCAAAAGAAATGGAAAAAGTGTGTAAAATTGTTTGACAATTACTGATATGCTGAGTTAAGACATGTAGCTATTATGGAGCGGGAGGGGGTTCACTTAAACCATCAATAATACAAAATTTTGTTCAGGCAAAAATTCCATTAATTTTATCTGATCAGTTTAATTTATCAATTCAGGTTAAACACATTCATTTACAGCAGCAGCTAGCACCAGGAACAATGCCTGGCATTATTTCTCCAACACTTGTCAACATCCCCCCCAAAAAAAATTAAAAAACATGTGTGTAGCTTTTCTAGAGAAACAAACAAAGTTACTGCTAACTAGCCACATTCGTATTCTCTAAAAGTAACTCTATATATGGAAACCCCATGTATTCAATAGGGTACATGGATGAAATTATTTACTGTTCTACCTAAAAGTAAAGCACAAAGCTAGAGGCTAACATGGAAAGGAAGGCAGAGGAATTCTTAAGGCATTTACAAGCCCTTAGAATCAGGGTTTAACTGCAGTGTAAAACGATTTGTGATGAGAACAAGGCAGATAAGGGAAGTATTCTACCTTGTAGCAGCCCTTTCTTTTTCACTTCAGTAAAAAGTTATCCCACAGACCCCCACAGCAGTTTGTGAGATGGCTGTTACTGAATATCCTTCACCCTAATGGCTGTGATAGTGCCAGGATCCCCCATGGAAAAATTCCTTCCACATGGAGCAGTTCAGGGCCTTAAAGCAACATAATCCATTCTGGATTCCTTCAGGTTTTGAAGTATGCAACTGACTTTGCAGTCACTAAATCTATGCTTTGGCTGGCATTTTTGCAAGTACTCCTGCATCTTTGTGGTTCAAACCGAAACACAAACATTCTTACAGAGTCCAGAAAGTATTTGCCAAAAATCCTAATGGCAAGTGTTAAAACAGCTCTGAACAGATTAAACTCTCAACCTCTTTACTTCAGGCCACAGAAATGACCCTAGTGCTTGACTTTTATCTTCCAGATTAAAAATTCAAAGAAGAAAGAAAAGCCAGATAAGATACTGGAACTGAAGGAATGATCTGGCATTTTCAGTACAGAAAGAAATCATGTTTATTGGATATCCCAACTGCTCAAATTCTATACCATTTCTTTAAGTAGAGAACCTGAAAAATTTATCCATCTATAGCAAACTATGGACAGTTCAGAAGATAAATGAAAGGTTTATCTGTGCTCATCACAACTTCATGAAAGATCATTAAAAATGTTTCCAAGAAGAGTTCCATTTGTAAGCAAAAGTAAAAGCATGAATTCATGGGAATTTATATCAGCTCTTGCTGATATAAATTTTCCAATTTCCTAGGCTTCTCCAACTCTATAGGGCACACTGGTGCTATTTAAGAATGGCATAGCTTTGTGAAAAAATGAAATCTAGCTTTCACTTAAATATTAATGTCAAGTACTTTATAATAATCATATAAATACATTTGATTGTAAGTGTTCAAATGGAGGAAATTAATTGCTTCACAATGCAGAAAGATAAAAGTTATCTGTCAGAAATTAAGAGGCTGATTGGGTAACATCAGTAATCCTCCTCCTTCCATACAGACTGTGGCAGAGTCTTCTGGTCAACAGTGAGAACAACAGTCTCTTATGAAGACCTCATACTGAGCTTTTACAATTGCTTTAGTTATTCCACTGATACCAAAAGAATCACATCAATAATGCACCCTCCCTAAATGTAAGCTGCCAAACTTCCTCCACCTCCCGATTTAAGACTGTATTTTTAGAATTACACATGCTTTCCCAGAGATCTGCCCTCAGTGTGGCCCTCCTTGGCTGGCAGTCAGAAGACAAACAAGGCACCTGTACAGCTGGTGTGGTGTGTCATAAACCAACTATGCTAATTTATCTGATTGCCTTCCAAGGGTGATGTGGGGAAAAGCAGCTGACTTTAACCCATTGTCTAATTGGGATATAGAGAACCGGTCTGGTGTGTGACTATTCGTTTAGAAAAAAGGTATTGGGAAAGGAGAGACTCCTGTTTTCTGAATCCTCATAAGGGTTAAGAACATACTGAATACATCCAACTTTGTACATAATGGAGCATCACTGGTGGGAGGTTGGTGGTGGCAGCACAGTGGGATGGGAATTGACTTATTGCCATGAATGGTGACACACACCCTGAAGCCGAGCAAGGAGTGGAGCTACAGCCTGGGGGGAAGCTTAATAGGTAAAAAATGCCTTAGTTTGTCCCTTATGTGACATGTAATGAAAGTGAGTTCTGCCCATGCCAACTTGCACAGAGGTCTGGATCCTGGGAAGCATTTGCCTTGGTCCTAGCCAGGCTGGGCTGGACGTCGTTTGAAAAAACTGGCTACTAAAACATGACTTGGAAACTTGATTCCTCCTGGGATCCAGAAGTCTCCTCCTGACCCTGCCACCACTGCTGGCTAATAGCAACTTAGTGGACATCCTGGCTTGAAATGGCTATGAAGGTTTTTTACTAATTTGTTAGCAGATAATACTATGGGAGCAAGATCTTGAAGGCCATTTGATTATAGCCGTGGTACCAGGACAGCCAGCCTGATGCAGTTTAAGGTTTATACGTGGCAGTTAATAAAAACAATTGACCATCTCTGACAGCAGAGGTTTCCTTAAGGGTCTATAAACAACCTTCTAGCAGAGTCATCCAGTTCAGCCCTGATAGCTTTCCTATACGTGACAAAACCAGATGTGACAATAATAACATAACGAATCACTGACTCAGGATCCCACATTACAGAACTATGTAGAGCAGAGATGTGAATTCCTGTATGTAAAGTTAGGAAAAGGTCAGTGCATTGTAAGTGTCTCTTGAAGGCACTTAAACATAAAGTCAGAAGGGTCTCATTTGTGGTGCATTGTGGGGTTTTGGTATTTCTTGGCATAGCATCACTGTCAAAGGGCTTTTACGTAGCTACATCCATTTACATGGATTTCCAGCTTAAGCAGATGACATCTAGAAAACAGTTATTCTCACCTTTTCTATCAATGCCTCCATGAATTTTCACTGAAATAATTAGGTTTTGTGGCGTTTCAAGAACAAACTGTTTCTTTACACATTGAATCTCCTGCCAACACATTGATGTTACAGAATTCACATGAATTAAAATCTCAACTAGCCTGAGGCTTTTACTTTAAAAAAAAAAAGCACAAAACTTACCAAACTTGTATGAGAGCTTAATGTCTGTGATTTATATGAGGCACTTACTGTGATCAGCTGAAAACGAAACTTGCTTAGTATTTCTGATAAGTGATTTTCAGTTTAAAGCCAAAACTAGCCTTCCATGCTCTGTCTCCAAGAGAATTTGTTAGAGAAAGCTCCTCTTTCAGTTCATATTATGCTTATGATAGAATGAAATATCTTTTTCTGTGCCCTGCACTTAATAATCAGTATCTTTTATTTTGCTTTTTGACACTTGAAGTGAAGACTCTTTTGATTAATAGACCCTTGGAGCCCCATATGATCTCAGGATGGTTTTTCAGGAAGACTTTAATAAGGTGTCTTCCTAGCCTGTTACCCAAATGTATTGCAGCTCCCTACCAGTTATGCATGAATGTGCTAGTAGAACTTATTAATGAATCTTGGTGCTTTCAAATAAAATGGAATGGAGATTTCAGCTTTCTCAAGGCCTAGATCTGTATTGCCAATGGTCTTTCATTACAAAAAGCTTTCGACAAATCCACCTTTTTAAAGATTAGTGTAGAAAAATACATCAAAGCCTGGAGAACTTCATGGCTGTTTTTCTTACTTTTTAAAAAAACTAGAACTGCCAAGAACATGTCTCATTTTATCCAGAAGGTTTTGACGTCAGAACCATAAGCTCTTAAAGAAACCCACCCAGTTGTTTGTTGATAACATCATAAACATTGCTAAAACACATTCCATTCATTTTCAGCATTTGTCAGTGGCATTTCAATTCCGTGCATATGAGTGCTTCTCAGACATGTTTCAGGAATTCATCTAATCCATGCAAAATTCTTTGGAATGGAAACTGTTCTACTGCAAACACAAAGCTTGTAGAACTAAGGTCTATGGTTGTGTGTTTCCCAGAATTTGAAACTGCCTCTAGACATAAAAGCAAGGTATTCTAATGGAGAAACAGATTAGGTTTTTTGTTACTTTTTCATATGTACTGATAACTTAGTGCACTCTAAGGGGAAAAGAATTCAAAGGAAGGGAGAAAAACACAAACATCAAAAAATTTGTACTATGCAAACTGTCCACTCACTTTATTGTGAGGCGTACCAAGAGCCATAGATGCTTTAGGGTAGTGAAAATGAGTGGAATTATTCATATGGCTTTTTGGTGTTATTTGTTATATGCATAACTATGGTATTAGCTATTAACTGCCTCAAAAATTTGATTATATTGTTGCTGAGAGAAATGGTATCATACTGAATTTGATAACATCAAACTCCCATTTCCCCATTTACCTTGACTTTTCACTACTCCCTTGCCAAAATGAAAGGTAGGTATTATGCTGAGTATATACTTGCTGAATAAGTTTGGGTATATGGTATCTTCTGCTATGATATGATGAACCCTGGTTTTGTCTTCTAGTGTAATTCCTACACATTAAAATATATATACGTTCTCTGTGTTATTACCATATACAGTGATGATGTGTGAATAAGTCTGTGAGTTTAAATCCCTGGGGAAGGATGTCGCTTTTAAAACTATTGGATAAGTGAAAGGTTTGTATTCAAGAATGCTAACTCATTTCTAAATATACACTGGGCTCCTTTGAACCCTTGCTAAAAATTCTGCATCCAAGAGTGACCACAAAACTAAACCGTTTTGACTGCTATTTTTAGAAACCCCAAAGGACAGCAGCTCTACCACAGATGCAAGTAGAACCACCCATAGCTTTTGGTATCCCCTTCAACCAGGTATATGGGCAACTTGGTAGACTGGATCAGGTAGCTCCAAACCTCTCAGTGAAGTTAATGTTACCAGCAGTTTGCTGTCTTACCTCCTCCCTCCTCCACTCCTGTACAAAGACACTTTCCAACTAGGTTTTCTACCACCAAGGAAAAATTTGGATGTCTCACCACCTACAAGCAGAGTGACCTGGGGGATATTTAGGACAATAAACAAATTCTGCTGCAACAAGTTGAATGGAGACATCCTGAGACACAGTGACTGGATCTCTAAGTGTGATACACTGACATAGTCAACAAGAACCAGTGAGAAAACAGTTCCCACCCCTCCAGTAGTTCCTAAGTCTGTTGAAATTTTCAGTGCTCCCCAAATGGAAAACACTTCCTTTTCAACAAAAAAGTCATGGAAATATTTAGCTGTGAAATCATACCTCTTTAAGAAGACACGTCATCTGCTTCTAACTTTGAACAGGGATACAGCTGCTCTGTAGATCCAAAGGATTTACCTTTTGACACTAGTGACTCTTGCAGCACAGAGAGAGAAATATCTTGAACAGAGGATGTACCTTCCTTATAATATAGTGTCAGGTATATGATTGAATTCACAATCTCAAATAAATTGCTTTTTCCAAAACTGCCTTTAAGTGGGGAGCTGTTGCCTATAAAATGTTCAACAGCAAGATTAAAGGGTAATTCCTCAACTGCACAAAAGCAGGAAAAGCAAAGGATAGCTGAGGTTTGGCTCAGCTTGGTATGTTTTGTGGGTGGGGTTTGCAGGTAAGTCTCTGCAGCACAGGGTGGGTGTGCCTAATTGTACGGACTGCGGTAGTCTTCTGTGGCAGTATCCTGGAGACTCCCAAGTTCATCTGATTAATGAACTTTCATATTCTGCCACTCAGAACACAAAGTGGATTAAGCAGCCCTTCAGAAATGGCTCAATTTTCACTAAACTCTTATTTTATAAACTTAAAATCACCTCCTGTATTTTAGTACAGCTTTAGATAGTACATTTTCAAGTCTCTGTTTTACTTTCTGAGGTAAACTTAGAGTTTCATATGCCTTATCACGAAGATATAACACGTGGGTGTTTTTATCCACTCTCATGGAAACTGATGGAATTGAGCACTGGCTTTTGTACTTAATTATGTACTGAATTACTGCAATGAAGCTGTACAAAAATGGAGCAAAATTAGACATATCAATCATGTTTTGATAATAAGTAAGAAAAGAAAAAAGTAACCAAAGCAAAAGATTCAATAAGAGAAAGACACTAGTTTAAGGTTTTCATAGTCATTTTCTCTATTGGACTATGTTCTTTTCAGTGTTGCGTAGAATAAAGCTGATCTTAATGTAAATACTGTTTGGAAAAGGAATAATGGTATCCTCGTGAATTTTTAAGTGATTTGTAATGTGTAGTAGAATCACAGCTACCTGTGGCTTCCAAATATTGGTGTTCAACTAAAAAGAAAAACGCTGGTGGTTCATGCACATACGTGCAACTTGGTCTGGCAAAATGGTGGCATATTATCACTTTGTTTTGGTAGTACTGGAGTGCTTTCTAAATGCACCAGTCTGTGCCTTCCTGGAACTTGCAGTCAAAACTTGGGAATAAGGGGCAAGAAACTTTCCTTAATTCTTAGTTTAATTAATAAAAATCAGTTAATTCCTTGCAAAGGAGGACAAATATTTTTTCCAAATCACAGCTCCCTTCGTCCCCCAAAAAGATGACTTGAGGTATCTTTAGATATAGAGCTGGAATGTATCTCACATAAACAAACACAGTTCCTCCTGCAAAAAGAGGGTGGGAACTATTGTAAAGGCTTCACATTTTGCTAAGCTTACTTATCAGCCATAATTACTCATTTCCTCTGTTGATTTTCTCAGAAAATTCCCTATAGCCTCTCTTTGATAGAATCAAGATCTACTCCGTTGCCTCAGGACTTTTCCTAGTTATTGTCCATCCAAACAGAGAAAAGGAACAGCATATTGCAATTTAGGCAATCGATCAGAGCCATCATTTTGCAGGATGGGATGTTTCATGCAGGACAAAGTGCTTCTGATTATTAATGCCTCTGCCTTTCAACTACAAAAGTACATTTCAGGAGAAGGCAAAATTTTACTAATGAGGAATGAGTTATGGCAGACTGATAATAGAAGATGATTATTCCAGTTCAGACATCACGTGCATACTCTACAATGCATGAGAGAAAGGGATCACAACAGAATTTCTCAATTCAAAACAATACCACCTTTTACATACTCTAGAAGATCCAGAAGAAACTGCAGCTATGCCAGTTACATGGAAAATGCTGACAAATTGATGTTATGACTTAACTTACTCCTGAAATCTGAGGGGAAAAAACTTGAGCACTACACTTTTTGCCATTAGATTAGCAAAAGGATTTATGATTCTCTCACTACAGCAAGTTCATATCTGGGCCTAAGGCATGATATCAAGCTTTCCAGCTACCTGGGCGCATCTGAATAGACGTTCGCTTAGAATATCAACCAACATACCTGAAAACATTTCCTATGCCATTGTTCATAAAATCTAAGCTAAATATATATATGTGGAGGGCCTGAGAGCAAAGAAGAGGAACCCATCTAACACTGCAACATTCAGTAGAACAGCTTTCCTCCACCACACACACTTCTACCATCCTCAAGAACTTATAAGGATTTAAGCCTGAGGTTACCCACATGTCTTCTAGAGGGGGCATATCTCATGGGGGCAATTCCCTCCTGGTCTGGAGGGAAGGGGAGAGAGAATCTCTGAAGTAAGTCATTGCTTCAAGAGGCATTTAAAGGGTTCAGCTGTAGCATTTCTTATGAAAACCCTGGAATGCAGATGTAATAGCTAGAGGATTAGTGAACCCCTGAGCATCTGGTCATCTAATGCTGGGGTTAGGCTTTTATGGATTGCTGGGAGCACAACTGTATCATGGAGGTGCTCTGCATTTCCTCCCTCTTCATAAAGCCACAACATTTATCTAAACAAGGCAAATCACCCTGTGGGCTGATTTGCAAGTTTACTCCTACTTAATTCTGTAAGGCCTTTTTCCTTGCCTGTTGGGACGCTTTGCACCAGCTGTAACTTCCACAGGATCTTCAAGGTTAACTCCATGTGGAGGATATTACAATAATCCCATGGGGAAGTAGGTGCTCCAAGCCTGGAGCATCAACCCAGAGTACTGATTTTGTTTTGCTTCTTCCTATAGAATTGCAGATTGGAGTCTTTGTCCTCATGAGCTGACGTCTCACTGCAGCTGGTTTAGAAGATGACCTTCTTCCAGTGTGTAAAGCTGAAAGCTGCTGAAGTTGATCGGTCTTTATCATTCAGGTCAGTGGTGTCTGCCTGATCCATGCAGTGCAACTGGCAGGGAAGTTCTTGCCTTCCAACTGGCACCATTATGGGGTCTAGCAGGGAGCAGTAGTTTAACGTCACCAGCATTTCAAGTGGCACTTGCTGGCTGCTCCCTGGGGACCAGGGGCCATGGGGACTCCCTGGGGGGGCAGGGCAGGGCCAGCAGCCAGGGCTGTCCCACCACCCCAGCCAGGGAGCAGGGCAGCTGGGAACAAGAAGGGCAGCCCCAGCCCCAGGCATCAGCTTAAAAGCAGCTCCCAGAGGACAGGGGTGGGCTTTGTCCACTGCCTCCCCACAGGGCATCTAGGAGTCTCTTCCCAGGGGGCGGGCGGGCCAGCAGCCAGGGCTGTCCCACCACCCCAGCCAGGGAGCAGGGCAGCTGGGAACCAGAAGGGCAGCCCCAGCCCCAGGCATCAGCTTAAAAGCAGCTCCCAGAGGACAGGGGTGGGCTTTGTCCACTGCCTCCCCACAGGGCATCTAGGAGTCTCTTCCCATGGCACTAGCAGGGTAGGGCTGCCCTCTGAGCTGGTCCTGAGCCCCGGCGGCTTAAATTCCTGGAGAGGGACAATGTCTCCAGGCCCTGACATTAAGTACAAAAGGTGTAAAGCCCATGGGCCCAATCTTTGCACTAAACACCAGAAACAGTGGCATCCCAATCCTCAGTTCAGATACCCATTTATCTTTCAAAAATTATTCTGTGTGTTCATATGCGGATTTTAAGTATCATGGCATTACAAGTCAGACTCTAGACTTCTTGGGAAGGGGTTTAGGGTTTTAGATATCAATCTGAACATACTGTGTGTTTGGCTAAGATACAAAATCAATAATAAAGCCAATTTTTTTTCTAAATATTTAGGATCTTTGTAATTTTGAAAGTTCCAAGCAAAAAATATGTGCTTTTGAATCCCCAACCTCCTTTTTAATCTTTTCTCAGAAATGTAATAAGCAGAAAAGGGAACAAAGAATACTTTCCTAAGGCTTTAAGTTTTCAGAAGCAAAACTTTCCTTACCATGTCCTGTCCATTGCAAAGAGATTGAAAAAGAAATTCCTCCCTTTGGCTTCAGCACAGTTAAGCCAAGATTAAATCAGTGAAGACATGAGAGAGTCAAGCCCATGTTCTCATAGCCACATGAGATTGCAAACAAAGCCTGGTAGTAAGGAATTACAAAAGCTGGACTACTGCCTAAAGAACATGCATACAGATCTTGAGTGCAGATCTTGATCTTGAGTGTCCTGAATACAAAGAGGATTCCAAATACTGTGGTGTGTCAACAGGACTCACCATGAAACTTAAGCAGTTTGCAGTCCATGAGGGTCCGTATTTACCCAAAGTTCATAGGTTACTGTAAGACTTCTGGCACGCAGGACATAGGCTCAGTCAGCTAGAGGAAAATATACCCAACCCTCCAGAGCCCTACTCAATACCTTCTCAACGAAGGTGAGAAATCATATTAGAAGGAAAATTATGTTAGAGGCAAGATTCAGCAATTCTGCTTATATGTGACTCCTGACTACTTGTATAAATATGGACTTTCTATGGATTGCACTGCAGAGCTCTAAACCTTGTTGCACTGTGACCTGAAAATGGTGTTCAGGCACCTTGATACTTTACATCTGTTATGCATTTACTTTTCAAGACTCCCCAGGAAAATAAAAATGTCAGTTTTCATCTTGTGCACCATATGGTTCAGGCATTTTAGATCTGGCAGCTTAATCTCGCAGATCTGGCAGTTTAGTCTCACTGTGTTGTTTTTCACTTTTAAAACAAAAACCTCCCCTTTAATACATAGCACAGTACTAAATGAAAACCTTCATGTAGTACCTAGTATGGTCCCAATTATAAATGTTGGCACAGGGATGTGTGTTGAAGAAAAGGACTTCTGGGTTCTTAGACAGAAAACAACCATAATTCACGCACAGAGATCATATCATAAGGGATGCATCTCAACAGAGTGCTGTATCATTATTCTCAGTCAACAGCATCCCCTCTCAACATGTAAGCTCCTGGGAGCTCAGATGCTTTTGTATTACGCATTCAGACACAGCTTTGCACAACAGGGCCCTGATCTACACTGGGCGCCATGAAGGCAAAAATGACAACGATCTTAGATTGTCAGCTCTGATGGCTTCAGCGTCTTTCCCTTAGTTGTTACACATTCTGCTCAGGGAGAACTTTGCCATTTTGGATATTAGCTGATGTCTATGGAGAGCTGTGTATTCATCTGAACCAGGTCCACCTGGGAAGATGGTTACCGCTTTGTTGTGCCTGAACTCATAAGCTCCATAGACTAGCAAGGTGGAGATGTATGCTTAGATGCACTTTCCTGTCTGCATGTTATTATACAGCTTTTCTCTGACTCGTAGCAATAACAAAGGCCAAAAGACACTTACCTGTAATAAAATACGCCTATCTGTCTCTTCATTACAAGCCTATAGGTAAATGCAAATGCAAAATTGTAGTCTTCATCTGCCACTTGTTAGCTGATGTGGTAAACTTACTGCCATTGTGGTATGATAAATCTTCTGACTTGTTTATTATTGTTAGTGTCTGCTTTCTATTACTCATAGGCATCAGAAATATAAAATTCTGTTTATCGTAGTTGTATAACAAATTACAATCCACCATGTATTGGACAATAGAGTAAAAGTTCTTTACAGCTGTATTCATCTAACCTCTAATCATTAAAATTCAGCTTAAATTCTGGAGCCTCTGTTTGACAAACTTTCTAAGTACCTACAGTTGTGACAACTCTAAATTTTGAGATAGTAACCATCTAGACTCATTTTTAAACTTGCTAAACTATCATCTTTGATTACTTGATGTAACCATGAATTCCATGGGCTCAATATGCTACACCTCTGGAAAAGTGCAGTCTTTGTCAGTTAGGAATTTTATACTTTCTCATAAAATTGAATAGGTCTAGTTTTGCTAGAGAAAGGATATAGTCTTAACCCCTGATCTGATTTACCCCACTGATCATTTTATACACTCACACATTAAAACAGCACCTCTTGTTTATCTCCTTTCTGTGGTAAGTTATCTTTTCTACACCTGTTCAGAAAAAAACCTCTTTCATGTCTTAACCATTTGCAGGCTTTCTTAACACCTGATCAAGACTGTGGTAGAAAATGGAGAAACTACTGCTACACACAGATGAAGATATGCCACTATACACATCAGTGCTATTGTGCTTTCCATGCTGATCCTCATGTCTTTTTCTCTGTATCTTGCTTTTTCCTTTGTGTTTTGTTGGTTGTTGCTTTTTTTGCTATAGCTCCATATTGAATTGTCCTTACAGATGCCATGCTCCTTGTCTCACAACTATAAAGAACTCAGTAAAATATGAAAGTTAAATGTTTTCCTTCAATGATCAACAGATGATGGACTTGTTAACACTGGATGCTGTCTGCCACCTGCCCACTATGGAGGGAACGTGACGAACTCTCAGCATGTGAACCTGATCCTTGTTTGAGCCTCTCAGTTCAAAGGTGGATCAGGACTTAACACAGCAAATAAGTTCAGGGAAGCAAAAGTGGTGTCCTCTTCTGCTTGCCTGTACTTTTGCTGCCTTAGGAAAAGAAGATGGATAGCTTGCTTTCTGCTGATCTCCCATTTCAAAAACTTCCACTGCCTTCCAAACCATCTGAAGCCACCCCTACTTGAAAGGCTGGTAGTTCTGCCAGTGCTGTCAACAGAAACACCTTATCTCTTTTCTGCATGGTGTGGAAGAAGGGATCATGTCAGTACACTTCTGCAGTTACTTGGGTCTTACTCTTCTGCAAAATAGTAACGTATTTATGCTGCATTACAAACAGGTGTTTAAGACGATTCCTGCAAAGCAAAGCATCTAAGCCTGATGTATTTATGCTGCATTACAAAACAGGTGTTTAAGAGGATTCCTGCAAAGCAAAGCATCTAAGCCTGTGCTTAGCTATTAATGTCTTTTTTGGCTTTTTTAAATTATGAACTCTAGAAACCTTTTCAAACTGCCTTATTAAAAAAGAAATTACAAAGTTACACAGCCCCTTAGTTTAAAAGCCTTGTCAATTTGTCATCTTGGGATTTCATGTCCATCAATCTTATCACTGAAACATGTTATGTTCAGAACAATCAATGAAATGTCCTGTCTATAAGAGAGTAATAGCTTCTAGAAATCTGAGACCACTATTATAGATAGTGGTTGCTATAAACTAATAGAAAATAAATGGAAGGGGAACAAGAAACCCAGGAGAACCCACAGGAAAACAATAAAACAAAACAAAAAAACCTCTTGTGAGGCAAAAAGTAAAGAAATTAAATAGTGTAAGTAAGAGAAAAAAGTCACAATGGGTACCTGCAGGGTGACAGAAAACCATATAATTGAAAGAAAACATGAAATATAGATAGCCAAAGGAACAGTATGCAAACTTCTCGCAGCTGCTCATACTTTACAATTTAGGCCTTTTTGTTGCTGGAAATTAATCAGGTTTGCAACGTAATCCCACAAGAAATCATGCCCTCTCCCATCCTATTTCTCAGACAGCTCTCAGGTTGGTGAAATTAACAAAACACCTGAAAAAGGAGAAAATAAGACTATTCTGTGAAAGCTTTTGCTGTTTCTTTAGCATACTATTTTGATCAACACTAACATTGTGTTAAACTTTGTGCATATGAATTACAGTAGATGAATGGCACTGAAAACTGAAGTCATCTTTACCTACTAATGAGATGATGTGAGCTTTTTCCCATACAAATATATCTCAGACCTGCTCTAGAAGCAGAACTGACATGGGTGACACAAGTCAGTGATGGAAGATAATCAGTCCTTACATTTTATGACTAATTGTTAAAGAAACACTTGATGAGTACAACTTACAGGTAGCTCAACAGTCAGTAATTCTAAAAAACTACTGCAAATAACCACAGTACTTTTAGTCTTTCCTCATTTAACAAGCACAGCTGGCATTCAGTTTACAGGGAGGCAGTCACAATTTGGGACTTGCTTTTCATCAGTGAGATTAACCAGTGATCAAACAAGGGAGGTCCTGTCCCCATCAATTGCCTACTTCTGCAGTTACAGAAAAAGATTCCTACCAACACACATGGTATTTAGAAGCCTAGCTGCTGTTCACCTTCAGTAGGAATTAAATTTTTAATAAACATTTGTGCCTCGGAAGTTTAATTTCTATCAAAAATCTAATGGTGATTTGCCTCCTAAATTCTGGCAGTGCCCTTGCATAATCTCCTTTGGAGTCTGAAAATAACACTTTTACACTTAGAACATTGTGTATAAACTGTAGAGGATTATACAGTGATGTGTTTATTTCATCTCTTATGCATTATCAACTGATATAATCAGATGTTACTGCACACTCTGTTAGCTAGGATCCCTTGCAACAGAGATGCTGCAATATGGGAATCCCCTTTGGCTTTCATTAATTCAATATAAATCTGAAACTTGCAAATTCAGCAAGGTTGCCTGTGGTAATTTAACTGGCCTTGCAGGGCAAGAGCATTGATTTGTTTCACTTGTATAAAGACAGGAAACACCCCAAGAGCAGGTTTTGTGTTTGGAGGTCACTGACATCCAGTCAAAGGCTAGCATGCAAGGAGATATTATTCCCATCATGTCTGGGAAAAAAAGACAGTTGACCAATATGCATTAAATGATCTCTCTGATTGTTATGTGCTTACCAGGAGATGGTACAAAGTCAGCAAAAGTATTCATGAACACTCTGAAAGAGTGTTACAGGCAGACTGTGCAAATAGCATACATAAATAGCAGTATGCCAAATAAAAATTAATTTCCAGTTGTGAAAAGCCTGGCAAGTGCTTTCAGCTGGTAAAGACAGCATCTTGATACCTCGTCATATGAATAATTACCACAGGTGCAGTAGGCTCTGTAAAAACCACACAAAAAGAGCCTTCATGCTTTAGAAGAGTGATACTTGAGCAAAACAGTAACTATTGAACCTGATTCACTGAATCCTCTTTCTCTGTGGAAGGCAGAGTTGCGTACAGTCTTAGTCTGCCTAATCCTTTGTTAACACAATGGCTTAGATATCTTTTTGCCTAATACTGAATCAAAGATATGCACTGTGTGCTTCCAGTGATGTGGTGTGAGGCTGTCCCCAAGTTTGCACCCTCCGAGTAGCAGCAGAGAAAACTCTCTGCCCGCTCAGGTCAGCTTCACCAAAGGTGGTGTCTAGCAAGGAGTTTCTGACAGTTTGAGAGGACTGCCTAAGCATTCTGCTCCCAAGTCAAAAAAGCTATTTTGCTCTAAGTTCAAGCCTCACGTTAAAAACAAATACAAACGAAAGAGTAAGCACCCCAGGCAGTCTCTGGCATATATTTTATATGCAGTTACATCTGGCTAGATCAGGGGTTTTATATGGGATATGTCCATATGGGAGATATGTCTATATGTTTTATATGGGATATGTCCCCTGCGGAGAAGGACTTGTGGGTACTGGTGGATGAAAAGCTGGACATGAGCCAGCAATGTGCGCTCGCAGCCCAGAAGGCCAATCGTATCCTGGGCTGCATCAAAAGAAGCGTGGCCAGCAGGTCAAGGGAGGTGATTCTGCCCCTCTACTCTGCTCTGGTGAGACCCCACCTGGAGTACTGCGTCCAGCTCTGGAGCCCTCAGTACAGGAAAGACACAGGCCTGCTGGAGTGGGTGCAGAGGAGGGCCACGAAAATGATCAGGGGGATGGACCACCTCTCCTGTGAAGAAAGGCTGAAAGTTGGGTTGTTCAGCTTAGAGAAGAGAAGGCTCCGGGGAGACCTTACAGCAGTCTTCCAGCACTTAAAGGGGGACTACAGGAAAGATGGGGAGGGACCCTTTATCAGGTAGAGTAGTGATAGGACAAGGGGTAACAGTTTTAAACTGAAAGAGGGTAGATTTAGATCAGATATTAGGAAGGAATTATTTACTGGGAAGGTGGTGAGACACTGGAACAGGTTGCCCAGAGAAGTTGTGGATGCCCCTTCCCTGGGATTGTTCAAGGCCAGGTTGGATGAGGCTTTGAGCAACTTGATCTAGTGGAAGGTGTCCCTGCCCATGGCAGGGGTGTGGGAACTGGATGATCTTTAAGGTCCCTTCCAACTCAAACCATTCTGTGATTCTATGATTCTATATTGGAAGTGAAAGAGTGGCTCCTAACATAGAGACATTCCCAAGCCAAGTTTAACCTACACAGCCCAAGACAGCAACTGGTATACCGGTCTAGCAGGGACCCTGAACATATTTTTAGATTTCTAGCATGTGCTCAGGTTTTAGCTGTCACATTTTGTCACATTTTCCTTCAGTCAGAGAACCCAGTCTGAATATTGCATAAGGTAAAAATACATCCTCTTCCAAAGGTGTGGTTTCCATTTGTCAAACTCCAAAATTGTTAATAATCAGCACCAAGACAATCAAAGTTCAGTCCAAGTCTATCTCACGAAGTGGTTCAGCCTACTGTCTGCATCTTTGTCATCGACAGATGATTCTTCTTAGAGCATCACAGAACTGAATCCTTCTTCCTTTCTCCCAGTGCATCTGACTGATACAGTCACCTTCCAAGTCGATATTTCCGGCAGGTTTTGAAAGAAGGGCTGACTTTTGTCCACCCCAAGAGCTAACCACTCCCACTGCTCATTTGTCCTCTTAGGCAAGGACAGGGTTTAACCCTTCATTTAGGAGTGAAAGATCTGTGTGCCCACAACTCTGAGAACTGGACTTCTTCAAACATAGCTTTTTGAAAATGTTGACATGCATGGCACTGACCTTAGCAAGAAATAGCTTAGGCCTCCCTTTTTGGAAATAGATTTTCCCCCTTCTTTTATCATAAAAATCATTGCATAGAAGTGGCACGCTGCAGGATATTTTAGTTACAGGTTTATGGCAGCATGACTGTGAAATGCACAGTATTTATATATGCACATTCAACTGTGTCTAGGACTACCAGCACAGAGAGTGGGCAGCACAACACCAGTGGACCTTGGCTATAATGTTTTCCCATATGGATTCAGGCAGTTTTTCTAAAGAAAAGTGCATCTTTTTTTGGCACATGTATGCAAGTTTGTGCATAGCAGTTGTGGTTACAGTAGCACAGACTATAAACTCTACTCATGAAGTAGCAAAATGAAGTCTGGCCAAGATCTTTTTTACTACTCTGTCATAGAAGTACCAATCTGGTCTTTACAGGGTTCAGTTAAGAGTCTGCCCATTTTTTTCTACTGTGATCAAATTATTTTCTTGGGGTCCTGTCTATCAAGATGTTTCCATTGCTTTGATTAACCAGCATATACATTCCTTTTGTTCTCCTGCTACATACATGTGACTGTGTTGTGCAGCTGCTAAAATGACAGAGGAATGTTCTTACTGTAAAACATAAATTAGGACTTATTTTTAATTATGCTACACACTGACCTAGTGACTGGTTGTAGAACCTGTTTATGTAACTTTGAAGGGTTTAGGTCTCACCTAAGAAAAATACATTGGAAAGTTCTGAAAAGGCAGCCTGAGGATAATTAACTATTTTTTAATTTGTAAATGAAAAATTTCCAAAACTCAAAATCTGAGGATATCTTGTACACTCAGGCTAGGCTGTGCATACATCTCTATGCAGACCAGAAGCAAACCAACAACAGGAATCCAAAAAATAGAGTAGGATAAAAGCAAAGGAAGAGGGTTTTGGTTTTGAGTGCATCCTGTAACAGACAAGAACGAAATTGGCTGGCCTCAGCTGTTTCAACATACCTATTTCCGTATGGTAAAAAATGCATTGCAGAAATATCATGATTTCTTCGACTGACTCATCTTTGCATTTACCCAAAAAGCAATTTCATACTCAAATGGAAGAATTGTTGTACCACTGCTTTTGCTGGTTAGGAACAGTAAGAAACCTTGTCCCTTAGTTTCCCTCTGGGGAAAACAAAACAAAACAAAAAAACCCAAACAAAAAAAGTTGATTTTATTTTTTTAAGAGCTTTATCTACTCAGCGTGAGGAAATTACAGTTCAGTAATTTTCACACTAATGCAGCAGAAGCCCCCATCCCCACTCTGCCTAGCTGAGGATTAGAGGCTACTGTTACAAATTTTAAAGAAAAACACAGAGGAGCCCCTCATTGGTAGCAGTCATTTAATGTACAGTCAGTTATAAAGACAAGGTTTACTCTAGGTAAGTATTAGTTCTTCCTTCAGCTATAAGAAAAAAGCTTTTATTTTCCAATTTCCAGATCTCAAGAGCTAGAAGAGGAGAATTAGGAGACACTAGGCACAAACAGTTCATTCTTTTCTCATTCACACTGGGGTAATGCAGCTTTATTGACTGACAGGCTCTCCTCACTTGCAACCTAACTCTCCTACTTGTTACAGAAGTGTATAGATTACACCCCCAGCTGGTGCGAATCACAGTGATCTGATGGCTTGTGATTGATGAGCTGCATCAATCTGCACTCTTTAAGAGTCAAATTATTCTATTTTCTATTTTCTAAATGGTAAAATTGCAAGCCAGTGAAATCCATATTTGTTTTGCCATTGACTGCACTGGGGCCACGCTGTTCCCATGCTTGAGAAGCAGAGAGTTGGAGCTAAACCCTATCCAATTCACAAATAATTTTATAGCATGTGAGATTACATTTAAAAATAACCTCCATGTATTAGATGTTATTCTGATTTTTATGGCAAATTAATGACTCTGAGAGGGAAATTAATGTCTATTTTCAGTGTTATTCAGTGCTTTTTTTCACTGGTAGCTAATTTCCTCTCTGTGATGATGTGCTGAATATATGCAGATTACTTTTAAATTAAGACTGTGCTAAAATAATTCTTTACTTAAGATATTAACTTTCTATGTTTTCTTTAAAGTGTTTTACTATCCTACCATTTTTCTTATTGATTCAAAGATACTAAAATTAAACAGAGTATTGCTTTTATTGGTGTATAAGGTTCAGTTTCTAATGTAGTTATTAACGAAATGCTTTGTTAAAGAGTTTGCATTATTTATCTGAAAGAATAATGAAATCATAATTAATGTACACTTGCAGTACCAGATGAATTTCAAACTGAGAAATCCTCTTATTCGTCCATGAGATACAGGGGCATTTCAGGATCAGTGAGCTAAGTGACCAGCATTATTTTATTAGTAAGTTACCCTCCAATTAATGAAACCGGGCACAGATAAAATTTCAGGAAAAATAGCACCGTATTGCACGAAATATATCTGCAAAGTTTATTGCCTTTCACTGACCCCCAGATTTTCAGCCATTCCAGTCTGAGCATAAGCGAGTTCACATGCTCACATGTTCACATGTTCCCACTCGGTGCAATTCCAGAAGATCCTAACATCCGAAGACCACCTCCCTAAAGCCAGTCAGAGGCAATACAGCACAACATTAAGACTACTATCTTAAAAGCTTCTGAAATCCAAGTATGAAACCGTTGCCAGAGGAGAGGGAAGTAGATTATTTAGCCAGAGTGTTATCCTCAGAGAACATTAGGGACACTGACGAGCTTCATTTCTTATTTGATCAACACGCACTTAGCTCCCCACCTGATCTGAAGCTCAGTTGTGTTTGAAATTAATCTTGCTGCTGATGGTGATTGTAGCTAAATCTTTTCTGAATGGATATACCAAGGATGCCATAGATCAAAGTTGTCTTTTGAGGAGACATTCTGTTGCTGGCAAAGGGTGAAGATGTCAGAATCACTTCTTATTTAATTACTTTTCAGATTAGATCTCCCCCTTTCCACTCCTTCCCTGTGACTTACAGTGCTATACGATGGAAAGAGAGCTCAAGACGTTGCTCTGCAAGTCCAAGAAACAGCATCTGATTGCAAAGTCTAAGAAGCTTTTACAGCTCAGTTTCACAGGCTGGAAAAGCCCATGCTGTGATGTCTCAGAAGCTTTCTACGTTCCACCCTTACTGTAGAGATGATTGCAGCTTCTCATGGAGCAGCAACTAACTCACTGGAAATTACAGTCTGCGTAATTAAAAAATGAATCAGTAGCAGTAGTGGTTTCCTTTATGGTGCTGGGCTGTGAACTGTAAAGGTTCAGCAGTGGGAACCACTGCAATTGCCCCAACCCACCCTACTCAAATACTGGACCCTTTACCTAGTACAGTTTTGAAGTGTTGTTTTTCCTTGGCTTATTGCAGTAGATTAAAATCAGGCAAGATGCATTACTTTATTCTGAGTGCTTTATGTACAAGTGTCTATGCTCTCTTTGTCTTGTGAAGGTGTAACAAGGATTTCCCCTTCTAAAAGTAAAACATTTAGGACATTTGGCCCTGATTCAGCAAAGCCCTCATTAAAAATACATCCATTTCAATGGCATAATAGTTAACATATTGAAAGTACTTTGCAGAATTAAGGCTTGAGCGAGATCTACATGCCAAACCTAGAAACTTGTTCTTTCTAAAAAACAGAAGGAGATTTTTACACAGATGCTCAATACAAAACCAGTTTATAATGAAGGAAAATTACAACTGCTGGAACATCTTGTGTAAACACAGGCTATAAATTTCTAGCCCTTCCTGTCTTCTTTCATTTAATTCAGTTCTCACGATTCATGATGCAAGGTGTAACCCAATTTTCAACTCTTTTGACATATATGAAATTATACAGTTTGACACATTCTACTCCAGGCATTCTAAGAAGACAGCTACACCTATCCATATTTCATATTAACCTCCCAAAGAAAGAGTGTTTTGTCACATGTGATTTCTAAAGCATTCTGTTAGACTCTTGCTTTACATATTACAGGCTATTCATATCCTGTTAACTTTCTTAGACCAAATTAAACTGATATTATGGAATGCAATGTGATATCTGTAAAGATACAAGTATAATTTATCTCCACCTTGTGACGGCAGACTCTTGGGATTTCTATGCAAGCAGAGGCTTGATACTCCTCTCACACAAGTTCTACATTGCTAAAATTCCTCCAGTTTCAATAGTTTCTCCTGGTGTTCATTCACAGAAGTAACATGACAGTGAGGAATATTTTCCCTCTTCAGTGCATAAGAAACTGGACCCTGGCATACTGTTTCCAAGATGGCGGCATTATGACAGCCAAAATTAGAAATGGCTGAAATTGTATCCCTTTTAAAGACTATACCTCTTTCACTTTCGAACCCCTACAGTTGGAGCTGAATGGGGAAAAAAAATCCACAGAAAATATGAAAATCTGCTGGTATTTTGCTTCTTTTTAAAATTTTGCCTTCTCCTAAAACTAACATTATTGCCATCCACAGCTATATTAGCAGAGTTCAGCATCAGAGACCTTCACTATCCCCCATTTCCCGTTATAACAGCTCTCCCACTTTAGCCACCACAGGCTGGTGCTGATTTCTTATGAAACAAGCAATTCTTCACACTTCATGTTCCATATGGTGAGCATTTGGTACTCTGTGCTATGGAAGTAATATACAGTACTTGGTCTGGATTAGTTTGCTTCTAATCTTTTCAGAGGTCCAAAGTAAGCGAAGTGGACCTATCAGGGGTTGGTTTGTTTGTTTGTTTGTTTGTTTGTTTGTTTGTTTTAGCACTTAGATAACTAAGTCCTACTAATAACTACTAATGTGAATAAACTCAAGATTATATTTGCTTCTGCAAGACTTCAATAAATACCAACATTCCCATTAACTTCCATGGTATACTATCACTGTGTTTAATTGAATGTCAGAATCGGAATTGTAAGCTTTTATTAAGACTATTTTGGAGAAATTCTTTAGTCTCATGTAGGCACTCCATTTGTGAGCACAGTTTAGAAGTGAAGGTGTATATGGGGAGCAATAAGCAATGTGATACCTTAAAAAATAATCAGAACAGAAGTAGTCCTACATGGCATTAATACATTTCATGAATTTATACAAGGCAGACAAAAGCCATGTAAGTTCCTGAAGGAATCCAGCATCATCAAAATTTTATCACAGCTGAGATATGATCCAGAGGTTAAATGGTCAATTACGTGCCTGCAACAGCCCACTGGGCAATTTTCCAGTCGGATACATCTACAGTCACCATTGCTGAAGCTCAGTGGTATCTGAAATTTACACCGTGTTCACAGAATATAAAATGACTGCAAGAAATCTCGTAGCTCAAGGAAACGAAAACAGACTATCTGACCAGGATTGCCCATGGCTTTTTCTGCAGAGCCATGTGTCATTTATGTTATCCACACTTGCAGCTGGATTATATCATTTGCTTGATATAAACTTGATATAAACAGTTGTTTAAGGAATTAGTGAATGAGACCCCCTGGGAAACTGCCCTCAGGGACAAAGGAGCTGAACAGAGCTGGCAGCTCTTTAAGGACATTTTTCTTAGAGTGCAAGAGCTCTCATTTCCTACATGTAAGAAATTGGGCAAGGAGGGTAGTAGACTGGCATGGGTCAGTAAGGACCTCCTGGTCAAACTAAAGTGTAAGAAGGAAATGCACAGGCAGTGGAACCAGGGACGTGTATCCTGAGGAGAATATAGGGACGGTGCCTGGATGTGTAGGGATGGGATCAGAAACGCACAACTGGAGCTGAATTTGGCAGGGAATGAGAAGAATATTAAGGGCTTCTACAGGTACATTGGCCAGAAAAGAAAGATTAAAGAAAATGTACCCTCCCTGACAAATAAGACAGGAGAGCTGACATGGAGAAGGCTCAGGTACTCAACAATATTTTTTCCTCAGTTTTCAATGGCAATCCCTCTTCCCACATCTCTCAAGCCCCTGAACCTCAAGGCAGGGACTGGGGGAATGAAGTCCCTCCTATTGCAGGAGAAGATCAGGTTCAAGACCACCTGAGGAACCTGAACATACATAAGTCCATGGGACCCAATGAGATGCATCCCAGGCTCCTGAGGGAATTGGCTGATGTAGTTGCCAAGCCACTCTCCATCATAACCAAAAAGTCATGGCAGTCAGACAAAGTCCCCAGTGACTGGAAAAAGGGAAACATCACACCCATTTTTAAAAAGGGTAAAAAGGAGGACCCTGGGAACTACCAGCTGGTCAGCCTCACCTCTGTGCCTGATAAGGTCCTCCTGGAAGACATGTTGAAACATATGGAATACAGGAAGGTGATTAGAGACAGCCAACATGGCTTCCTCAAGGGCAAATCTTGCCTGGCTAATTTCATGGCCTTCTACAATGGAGTAACTGCATCAGAGGACAAGGGAAGAGCTACGGATGTCATCTAACTGGACTTCTATAAGGCCTTTGACACGGCCCCGCACAACATCCTTCTCTCTAAACTCGAGAGGTGTGGATTTGATGGGTGTACAGTCCGG
>NW_008794083.1:2820280-2880154 GCF_000699145.1 Aptenodytes forsteri
GGGGCAACCCCCAGTATCAATACAGGCTGGGGGATGAAGGGATTGAGAGCAGCCCTGCCGAGAAGGACACAGGGGTACTGGTGGATGAAAAGCTGGACATGAGCCAGCAATGTGCGCTCGCAGCCCAGAAGGCCAATTGTATCCTGGGCTGCATCAAAAGAAGCGTGGCCAGCAGGCTGACAGAGGAGATTCTGCCCCTCTACTCTGCTCTTGTGAGTCCCCACCTGGAGTACTGCATCCAGCTCTGGGGTCCCCAGTACAAGAAAGACATGGACCTGTTATCGCAGGTCCAGAGGAAGGCCACAGAAACGGTCAGAGGGCTGGAATGACACTCTTCTTTCCTATGAAGAAAGGCTGAAAGAGTTGGGGTTATTCAGCCTGGAGAAGAGAAGACTCCAGGGACACCTTATTGTGGCCTTTCACTACATTAAGGGGGCTTATAAGAAAGATGGAGAGAGACTTTTTACTAAGGCCTGTAGTGACAGAACAACGGGTAACAGTTTTAAACTGAAGAAGGTAGGTTTAGACTGGATGTAAAGAAATTTTTTACAATGAGGATGGTGAGATACTGGAACAGCTTGAGTTGAGAGAAGTTGTGGATGCCCCATCACTGGAAGTGCTCAAGGTCAAGTTGGATAGGGTTTTGAGCAACCTGATCTAGTGAAAAATGTTGTGGTTGGACTAGATGATCTTTAAAGGTTCCTTCCAACCCAAACTATTCTACAATTCTATGATACTATGAACTTTGTTCCTTATAGCAGCATTGTATTTTGTGTTAACATGGCACAAAGGACCTGACAATATCCCGTTTGGGGCCATTACAAAATTATCAGAGGGGCATATGGGATATTAGCTCCCTAGTAGCACTGCCTGGCATTGTGACAATGGCCCAGGCAATGAGGTTGTGTTCTTATGCGGTCTCCCAACTCTTAAATCATTATTAGATATTCAGCTGAAGTGGGTAAACCAGCTTAGCTGGTTGTTTTCCTCCCTTTTCCCCACTCCAGACACCCATCTTCTAATTTGTGTCCCAACATTACCCCATGTGCTTTTCTAGCACAAGCAACTATGTGGCAAACCAGATTAGGGAATGAACCTGGCAGAAACGTAACCTCTTATTTTAACAGAGTTATTTTTTGGTTTGCCACACAGCCAAGCATAACACAGAGATGGTAAACAAGTGGCCAGGGAAACACTTAGCTACATAAACCCTCAGAAAGTTCCCAAACAACTGCTGCAGGCCTTGCAGTGGGAGTTTGACATTACACCATCTCCTTGGTGAAAATTCTGATGTTACTGCCTCAGGAAGCAAAACACTTGATTTAATATTCACATATACTAGTAAGGAAGTACATCATTAGTATGTATTTCTTATCTATTACACATGAAAGCAAAGAGAGCCTGTATTGTATAGACCCACATAAAGAAAGGGACTGTTTAGAAAATCCACAGTGTTTCCCATGAATACTAATATCTCATGCTCTGCACAACTCACTTCCCAGCTCCCCTCGCTGTGTCATGGGTGACATATATCCTTCAGTCATGTTTACACCAGAAGTGGTATAATCTCTACTATTGTCACACAACACACATGCACACCAAGCATTTACGGTGGTAACACAGCTTCATGCCAACTCAGCTGCCAACTTATGGTCTGGTCATAAGGTGAAATCTATGTCATCTTGATTTGGCCCTTATATATCAGCTATTAGTATACAGTAAAATAACACCACAGGAAAAGGGAAACTTAATTTGAGGTGATTTGGGATTTATTTTTCTTAAGATCACATTTCTATATTTTTCCTTTTTTGGGGGGAAAAGCTTCTGAGATAGTCAGGATTCTCTCAGAGACCAGTGAGCCACGTGAATCCAGAAACTCAGTCAGTTTCTCAATTTGGTTAGAAGAATATGGTGCTGTATTCTCTGAGCTTGCAAATGTTTTTACTTTGATGTTTTATGTTTTGCTCTCCTGAGCCTCCATAAATGAGACTCTAGAAGCCCATTTGCTTCATTTGAGACATTTTAACAGAATATTGAACAAAGCATTAGCTCCTCAAAGAGAACTACTACATAATATATTTATGGATTCAAAAACTGGTATATGCTCAGATTGTATGGGTTTATGTGCATGAGGAAAGAAAGACCTAATGGATGTAATTTATAGTAAGCATGTGAGATTGATACCCTTGTTTATTGATGGCAATAATCTATTAATAATTGAAATACAGCTCCATCCCTATTATTTATACATACTCTACAACATTATTCATATTTATTCTGTGATGGTTTATCAGTATCATCTGCACATTTCTACTAATTATGTTTTTACAATGATATATTTTTAGGGCTATGCTGGATTTGCCTCCAACTTTGAAATCCATGGGCAACCATAAATTCAGAAGTTTAATGAAGTGTTTTAGTTTTTCTTAAGAGAGCAGAGCGAGTGTAGGTGTGGAAAACCTCCAATTAAAAAAAAGCAAATAAATGTGAAGTGAGGAATCAAAGGATTAAAAATCACACCATACAGTCCATGGGAGGAAAAAAAAAAAAAAAAGAGGAAAATATACGTTCTAGCTGCCAAATATATCTTGGGACAAGACACCTGCACTACTTTGCTCACCTTGCTCAGCTCAAACTGCATAAAACTAGTATAAAATGACATCAAACTCCTTGCTGGTGTATCTGTCTTACAGATATGCTTAAGCAGGATTTATACGCAGGATCTGGAGTGAATGTATTTACATCTGAACTTCCATTCAGGTGGAAAAATGAGGCAAGGAAAGGTATATTAACTATCACATTCTGTTTGACCTGAGACTTTACAAGACATCAGCAGTTCCATTTCTAAGCTTGACCAGAACTACTTTAGACTGAAGAGCTAGGTGTCTAACTGCCATAAAAGCATACAAGAAAAAGTGGAGGAATTTTTAAGTTCTTTGATAAGCGCTGTCCAGTTGGATACTGTGAGTACTTTTCTTACACACAGACTCTGACTGAAGTTTGTTAGCTGCTTTCTCTCAAAATGCAGCCAAAAGAGGCCCCTCTCATTTTATGTAACAACCCAGCAAATAAAGCAGTTACATAGGTGATACAGAATGAGTTTCTGGCCCTCCTTTGATGAGGTTCAAGCCATGAAAACACTCTGACAACCAGGTTATAGGTCATCAGAAAACATACAGAAGAAAGCTAGGAACACGGACTGGCATCCCTTTCTCCTACCAACTTAAACAGTAAGCTACCTCCTTCTGGCCCAAGAAATTTTATACTCTTTTACCCAATCATAAAATGTGCATAGGACACAAGAACTCGTTGTAGACAAGCACAAAGTTGAGGAGCACACGTTGAGGACCTTTACAACCCAAACCTTCTACGATGAAGAGATCTTTAACAGCACTGAGGAAATTCTAACATATTAAGATGGCCCCTACCAACTCCTCAGCCCCTCCATAAAGGGATAAGATTTCACCACACCCCTGCTTCCAGGCATTTCCTATTGACTTGTTCAGGATACAGACTTTGTGGAGCACTGCTCTGAAATACACACTATCCTGAAATACACACTGTCTTTACAGACTATAAAAGGAAAAAAGGGCCTTCAGCTCTGGGTTTTATATTCCAGTCCTGCACCACACCTTTGACTTCCAGGTGTTCATGTTTATTGGTTTGAATTCTCAACCTTAAGTGGCATCAGGTCAGCTCTTCAGCTTACTCCCATAGAATACGCCAGAAGAGCACTAAAAAGCCTATCCTTCAAGAACAATCTGATGTGAACATTACAGTAATTACTTTACTACCTCATTTCATACTGATTCAGTTTTTAGCTCACTTACAACTTGCCTTTAATGAGGCGCTAAGTCTTTCAATTAAAGACAAAGGCTGCAGAGAGACCTTTGCTCTTCACAGATGTGCTACTTAAAAGATTTCCCCTTCTCCACTCCCCAGCTGTTAGCAACTGCTTGCCGGCTGGAGGTTGCCACCCTTGCAGAACAATGTGTATGAATGATGCCTAATCCACTGCCGGCAAACCAGCTGCATTAATTTAAACAGTTCATATAATGGTTTGAATTAACTTGGTTTATTTTGCCTGAACTGGATTAGGGAGTATTCCAGGATCACTGTAACCCGCCACAACCGTGGGAGGTGGAAATTTCAAACCAGCCAAGAAAGACACTCAGAGGGAGCGGGCAATAACGTCTTCAGCTGAAGCTGGTACACTCGAAAGAGAACATCTGTCCATAAAATAAAATGCAGTTTCAGAGGCAGTAATACTGGAGCTTTTCACTGCTGGATTACCAGATATTATGAATTTGATCTGAATCAGGTGTGAACACATAATCGCATTTTTATCAAATTAGCCATAGTAAGCAATCTCTGATCCAATAGAAAGTTAGAGAAGTATGACAAATTATGTTTGATCCAAAATAAAATTGGCCTGGGAAACCACAGGCACGATACATTAAAACCACTTTGGGTGAGGAAAGTGAATTTATATTGCTTTGGTGATTCGTATCATAGTAATGCAGCTTTTTTGATCCATGTACAAGTACCCCAAATCAAATTTACCATCCTATGGAACCACAGCTTGACAGAAGCTTATTCTGGGGTGTTTTGTTTTTTTTTTGGGGGGGGGAGGTATTTGGTTTTTTATGGGTTATTGTAAAAGAATTCATGCTGCTTATGTTTTTGAAGGGTTCAGAGATCCCCTTCTATAGGGACAAGGGCAACTTCATAGAACAAACAGGGGAGAGGAGGCCCCTGTTTGTCAATGAAGCTATGGAGTCAATAGGGCAGACTAGGGCCCTAATTGTAGGAAAATCTGCAACAGCCTTTTTGGTATGAAATGCTGTCTTACTTCAAAAGTAAACCCATGATAATTAAACACATTGAGATCACTGGGACCACAACCAGAGTAAGAAGCATCTCATAACAGGCAAAAGGACCACAACCTGACACAACTTTCGTACCTCAATGCAGATATTGATTTACTCTGTATGGAGATCTTTGCACATTGCTTTGATCTTTATATTCTTTTGAAGTATTCTGACTCACTATCCTCAAAGCGCCCCCCCCCTCCAGTCCAAGTCCAAGTCCCCGAGCTTCAATTATTGATCCATGTGTAAGTAAGCCAGTGGATTGAGCACTGATTCAAGAAACTGTTTTTGAAATTACATCTTGAAGATAAAACATTTCAAAACTTTTATTATCAAAAACAATAATGCTGCTTGGGGCAGATGATTGCAGGGAAGACTTAGATTTCCCTTAAGTATTGCTTGCCTTAACTATTTTGTCTTAACCATTATCATTAGACTAAAATATCCAACTGAAGGATGAGCCAAACCCAAAGTGACTGAGCCAATCGTTCTTGATGTAGAATGGAAACCAAATCCGGATTAGGATTTTGAATTGATCACTGTAAAATTTAAAAAAAAAAGGTCTAGGATTAACATCTCTTGAACTATGCAGGATTTAAAACCCTGGTCCAGTTTCAGATCAGAATTTTATCTCAACATTTGGACCAGACTCTCAACCACACTGCAGCTCCTTTATACACCTAAGATTAAAGAAAATCTATAAAACTCAATTAACCAGACTACTAAGGATGCCTTTAGACAAGGAAAGTCTGTGTATGGATAAAAGCCCTGCCTTGCGAGTTATATAGATGTGCTGAGGAATAGTGGGGGATGGTTGCAAGAACACAAC
This sequence comes from Aptenodytes forsteri, assembly GCF_000699145.1. NCBI lineage: Eukaryota > Metazoa > Chordata > Aves > Sphenisciformes > Spheniscidae > Aptenodytes > Aptenodytes forsteri. Next base: position 2,825,981 of record NW_008794083.1, read on the forward strand.
TCTTCTCTGGTGATCAGAAACAGTTTTTAATTGACAGGTAAGACAAAACTTTCTGCTTCCTGGCTGCTGGTTTATGGTCCTCTCCCTCTGTGCAAATTCTAAAGCTTAAAAAAAAAAAAAATCACAATTTTAAAGTACAAATCTGTAGATTACTTTCTGTTTGTGAAAAGCAGAAAAACAAAGAACTAGTTCAAGACTGATGTTTGCACTGCAAATATTCTAGCCTCCACTCTCTCAGCTGTTTGGTTTTGTTTGGGGTTTGTTTTGGTTTTGGTTTTTTTAAATTTATTTATATTGTTATTTCTGTATTCCCTAGAGGCACTAAAGAGAATCTGGGCTTGAGTGAATCAAGTTATCCAAATACACAAGAAAACACTACCACATTCCAGAAGATATTTGAAAATTTGCAGCCATTTTTTATGACTGAGTTTTGCACCTTTAAATTAAATTACTGGGAGCTACGTATCGTGATCATCTTCGCAAATCAAGTCATGATCATCTTTGCACTCAAGGAGATAATGGGACACTCCCTCCAAGAATCCTTTTCTACTATAAAAAAGCAACAGATTTTTCTGCTCCCGTAAAGCAGAAAATAACATTACATACTCTGGAGCACCATCTGCTGGTACCTGACCAATTCTTTAGCTACTAGAGTATTTGATTTTTTTTTTCCTTGGTGAGCAGCTTTGTATTTCCTGTGATTTGGAATCTTGGCGGGGGAGCGGAGTTGGAGGGGGCAGCTGATGTTTTAATAGAAAGTGGAAAAGTTGACTACAGCAAGAAAAAGTGCTGCATTTCACAAAAAGATTCATAGAATTTCCAGCCACCCTCAGCATATGCATTACGTGGCTATCTCTTTTTTTACAGCTTACCCTTATAAATGCACCTGTATCTCGGAATGCACAGGACAGCTCAGAAACTGTAACAACCCAGCTTTAAAGGCAGCCCAGGGCAAAAGGGGCTTGGCTACGTAGACTCACTTGGGAGGACAGCAAGAAAAGATTAAATGAAATACCAGAGAATAAATGTGGAATGGGGTCTTAATAAACTACGTAGGTTTGTCTCACAATGGCTATTGTCATTATAGCTCCAGTATGAAGCAATAATCCACTCTTCAGAAGTGGTGCCAAAGGAGACAACGGGGGTCACTGTTACTATGTTGTCGTTCCAGTGTCTCCAACATTTGACCTGCCTATTGAAAACAGTTGGCTAGGAGTTTCTATTTGAAATGGCTTTTCATAAAATATTTGAAAATGTAACCTGTGAAAACTGAAATATTGCATGACCATAGTCCAAGAAAACAGGCAGGGTTTTGTTCTCTCCTGGCTCTTCCAGCCAGCTCAGGGAACGACCTAAGGCGCTAGAACCACCATGAACTGCAGTTCTGGGGTGGTACCATTATCCTTCTAGGTAGCTGGGGCTGGAGAGTGCCTCAGCTATAGGTTTCAGGACAGCTAACCTTCTCCCTGGGAGTGACACAGCCAAGTCAAGAAGCTCGGAACATGGATTCCCAAAGGAAATAATAAAAAACCCCACAACTATACCCTAAATAAATTACTTTAATCACTATTAAATAAAGGTCCTCAAATTTTTCATCCCACTGGAAACACTGGAAAATCTATTTACCTTTTCCAAGCACAGAGAACATTTTTAGAAATTTCCATGGAGGGGAACTTCAGTTTCCAAAGCGTTCTGGTGCTGACCAAGATTGCTCAGTGCGGTGCTGTCTTCCTAAATCATGCCATTGCTAGTCATTCCTTTGGGAAAGTAAAAGGGACCAAAACTCTCCTCTCTCTCCCCCCAAACACACACATGCATGCATCTTAATATCTCCTGGAGCCATAGTGATTTCAGCAAATGTTTTCAATGGGCCCTGCAACTCCTTAATTTTGATTAGTTCAACTCCCAACTCCCAGCACTATTGCTTCACTTAGCATAAATTATTAATTTATTACAGAGCATTTCAAGGGGACAGAGGAATAATTCAGCTGGATAAGGACATCAACTGAAACAAGGAGAGTGAACATCCCGTGTAGTGAGAGGGGAAAATTTCTTTTCACAGTTTATCAAAGGAAAACAGGTGGAAAGGTGACTCAACTGGACATGAAAACTCCCCAACTTCATCCCTAAATTAATTACTCACTGGATCAGATCCACAGTTGGTAAAAATAAGCAATATTAAATCTATACTGCTTTACACCAGCTAAGGACCTCTCTTAGCATTTGAGGGGGACTGAGTTGTTTTCTTGTGTGATTTTCTTTTACTTCCTGACACTATATTTTAGAAAAAAAATCTGGAGTTGGGAGCATCATGAGGAAAGCCATACTATATGTCCTGGTTTCATCTGGGATGGAGTTAATTTTCTTATTGGTAGCTGGTACAGTGCCGTTTTTGGATTTAGTATGAGAACAATGTTGATAATACACCGATGTTTTCATCGGGGGCACAGCCATGACAGCTGACCCAAACTGACCAAAGGGCCATTCCATACCGTATGACGTCATGGTCAGTGTATAAACTGGGGGGAGTTGGCCAGGGGGCGGTGACGGCTGCTCGGGAACTGGTTGGGCATCAGTCAGCGGGTGGTGAGCAATTGCATTGTGCATCACTTATTTTGTATATTCTTTTATTATTATTATTATTATTATTATTATTATTATTATTATTATTATTATTATTATTATTATTATTATTATTATTATTATTATTATTATTATTATCATTGTTATCATATTATCATTGTTATTGTTATTATTTTCTCTTCCTTTGCTGTCCTATTAAACTGCCTAATATGATTTTACTGCACACCCAAAGCTGTGAAAACCATCTCATGAGACCAAGGGATGTTCTTCTCTGAAACAAGCAGGAAAAGGAGAAACAAAATTGGGGGGGGGGGGGGGGGGGTGTGCGGGGGGGGGGTGGGGGGGGGGGTGGGTGGGAGAAACACAGTTTTCTTTCTAATCCACTGCAAACAGCTGATTGCATTAGGGAAACAAAATATCTACCAAGAATAAATGTCTGGCATTTCACAGTTTTACCAGAGCACCAGGATGTAGCTTTTACCATTTGCACCGCAAAGACTTGCATCTGTTGTTCACATTTGCAAAAAAAATCTAAGCATTTCCACAAATCTTGTTTGTTAATAGGGTAGGATTGAAAATATGCCACAGCCTACGAGTTTCAGAACATAGAAGAAGTTGAATTTAGATATTGGTATACATATGCCAAAGTGCTTTATGTATTCTTCTTGGCTGCAGTCCTTGTATTGAGCTAGGGTGCACTTGCCAACCCCCCAAAAATGGCTTCTTGCCACCTTTATACCTCTGCCATTTGTGTGCAACACTAACAGGGGATTGCTTCAGTCATCTGTACAGGCTAGGCAACCTCAGATAACCATTTCCAAAGGTACCACCAGTGGCAGGTCAGCGGTAAGCTGTACAGGAGGCTGCCCCTTGTTGCAGTTGGAGACCTCTCTCGCCTACTCACCAGTTTAGAGATATTTTGCAGCACCAGCAAGTTGCCAAGTGCTTCAGCCACTGCTGAAGCATTGTAGCCCCCTGAAGGCAATAATTATTGGAGGCTAATGTTGTCATAACAATCCTACCTTCACTCTTAATCAATATAACCCAGATCAATGCTATCGGTGACACTGTGATAGATTTCAAATAACTGTTCACTTAACTTTTGTCCTGAGATTGAGCAGATAGGGTCAATGAGAGCTGCTGAGGCAGAAAGTCAACAATAACCAGGAAAATGAAATATTTAAAGCAAAACTGTGTCTGACAACTGTGGCTGTAGGGCTGAAAAAAAGTAAGTCATATTTACTGTCCTTCCACTCCTCTTCCTCTGTGATTACTCTCTTTCCCTTCCCTCGCCACCTCCCCTCCCCAGGCAGCCAAAAATGCCCATAGCTCTCCGGAGGCTGCAATGGAAACCATAGAGCTAATGGAGTTACTGGTGCAAGAACCCAATGCAAATACTGCCATCAAGTGCCCAACCGACCTGCTTGCAGTGCAGACTCTTCCATCTACAGCTATGTGCAGAGATGTGGATGTTAATATGGACAGCATACATCAGTCATGGATGCTCGTATACCAGCCTCTCTGGTACAGTGTCAAACAGTTAACGAATCTGAACGTACAGGTAAATGCAACCATCCTCCTGGAGACAGCAGAGCTGCATTAAAATTTAAAAAGTGTAGCCAGGATGGGAAATCATTCTCCCCATGGCCTGGCTTCTGTGACTGTAAGGGCTATTCCATTTCCCAGCATGCCCCAAAATTAAATTTAAACCCTCTCTCTTGATTCAGCACTTAGGTGTGCTGGCAAGGGCTTCAGGAGAAAGCACACTGAAACGCGCGGGATTGTTGCCAGCACCCGCAAGGGCTGGCATTAATGTGGGCTTCTCAGTCGATGCCTTGACCACAGCACAAGATGGCCCTACAATGCCTCGGAGGAGCCCCCAGCCCACTGGTGACCCCCAGGGCACTCCCCACCCGAAGGCAGGGACCAGCTCCTGGGATTATCGCTTCTTCCTGCCTGCTTACATGGGAGGTGAGACCCCGCTGCCTGCCTGCCCCTCTGGCTCACTGGCACCAAACACATTTCCCCTCCTTAACTTTTGAGCTTACAGGCCAATTTCAACTAAATCTAACTGAACGTATATACCTTTTGAAAACTGGTGATTTTCAGTGAAAAAGAGAAACCCTATCTGAGGTTTTTTATTATTATTCTTGTGAGCCAACTGATCCATAGTAAGGATCGGGATCGGATGTCTTCTCATTATCAATAATTATGCTTGCATTTTTCACTATGCGTTATTTTAAGCAGTTAATGTACAAAGAGTGCTTTGGAGTCATCAAAAAAATGTGTCCTCTGGCCATGTTAATTGTAAAGCTGTAAATGAATGTATCAGCAGACTAAATCAAAGTTTTGAGGGAACTGAGTGCAAACAACAATCGGCATTAAGAAAAGCAGGAGCAGGAAAGATTTCTGGCTAAACAGTCATCAAAGATACTTGCAGGGAACTGCTTGTGGACAGAAATTGAGCAACTTTTTGAAGCTTAGGAAGCACCAGGGCAGGAGATAGGAAGTTGAGAGGCAGAGAAAGAGATGAAAGAAAGGGTGAAATGAAAAGATTAGGAAAACCAAAGGAATTTAGGAGGAAATTACAATAAACAAAGCTGGAGATTAAAGCAGAAACATGCCTGTATGGGACACTCAACGTAAAAACATAGGAGAGATGAGATAGAAAAAATAGCTTCAATATTGTATGAGGCTTAAAAGTGAAGGCTAAAAGCCTGAATATGATGTAGAGAGATAATCAGATAATCAATGTGGTGTTTCTAAATGTGATCCAAGACACTGAACAAGAAGAAAATTTTCTAGGCAGGAGTGGGTTAGATTATTCTGAGTGTGTAAAATATTAGTATTACGGTAATTAATATTTCTGGCCATAATACTGGTTGAGCTTAGGGATCCTTACACTGACAAAAAGAGAAAATCCTTACTCAGGAAGACTGGACATATAAACAAGCTAAGGAGTGATTTAATATAAGTGCTGGAAAGAGGAAGATTACAGTTAACCCAAGTAGGAGATACCAGGGCAAAAGAGAAGGGGGGATTCCAGTGCCAGCAGAGGAGGAGGCGGGAAGGGAGTTAGCTGCTGCTGTGCCTCGGCAGAGGATCTAGGACCAGGGATGACCTCTCCATCTGGGTGCCCTCATAGGCAGTAGAGGAAGCCAGCACCGACTTTCAAGTCAAACTTTGACTCTTGGCAGGAACACTGATCCAAATGTATGCTAAGCAATGCCTCTGTCTGTATGCATGGACCAGATATTTTTGTTCTGTTATTTGGTCAGGGAATGAGGGCATACGTATGAATAATCACATACAAGTAATAGGAAGAATAATGCTTATATTCACTTTTCAGACCTCAAAGACAGCTCAAAAGACCAGTGCTTACTAACAGTGTCACTTTAGAATAAACAGAGGCTTCCTGCTCTGACAGTCTCTGGTGCGTGGCCTATCTGAAGAACACCACGCATACACTGAATGTCTGCTACCAACAAATGTTACTCCTCTGCTTAGAATGAGATAATTTATTGGTGCTTGTTCCCCCTCCCAAGAAAGAAAGAGGGCAGGGATTGCACCTGACCTTTCATAGTTCTCCACATCAATCACTGCTAGAACTGTAATACGATTCCCACACACTGTGGTTTGGTGCTGCCTAACAATTAATCTCATGTACAGCCAGTGCAGGGCAGCTCTGCAAGGTAATTTGCTTCCAGTGGAATTTTCGAATATGCTTTAAAGTACTTAAGTGTAAAGCTTTGTAAAATGAATAATCCATCACAAATAATTAGAGCTGCCCCTAGAGGAGTTGGATAATCAGTGAGAAACAGATGTGTCATGCATTTAACTTACTGGTTATGGGTGGCCTGAAGAGTCAGCTTTTCTGATAAAGGCTCCGTCTTGGATGGTAGTTAGCAACTCCAGAGGGTGTCAATGGACAATTTGTTCATGTGAGAAAAGGCCACAAAGGGTGGCAAGAATGGAAAAGGAATTAGCAAGTACTTTTACAGTGGTTATAGGGAGATGTGACATTCTAATTACTTAATTTTTTTTTCATGTGGCGTTCACTATTCAACGGGCATTTGCTAGTTTTCTGGCACACAAGAGCTTTTATCTCATTATGTTCTGCACCCGATTCCATAATTGACTAGAACGTCTTGCTCAGCTGCATGGTTACAATTCCTTCCTGCTTTTAAACTAATTCTTTACTTTTTAGTCCAAAGGTAAATAATTCAATTTTTCCTCCACTGCTTCTTTTAAGCAAGGTGTTACTCCTCATATATACTGAATATGCCCCTGTCCCACCCCACTATGATGTGTTTGGGTATACGGTTCAGGTTTGAAAATGGAGCCTGAAAGGATTTGAGTTTGACTTTCTTTACGGTACTCTCCTTCCCCTCCTAACTCTTTAAAAGGTCTTATTTATTCACCAGTAACCCTCAAGGATCCCATAGACCTATACAGGCCAAAAGATATGGAATTTAAAGACATGCAGAGAAATTGCAACCTGTAATGAGATATGCCAAAATTAAAAGGAACTATATGAGTGTGGGGGATCAGAAGACTAAAGTGAACAGGAGACTTTTCTATCTAGTAGTTTTGTGCAACACCTATCGGCAAATTACAAAAGTGTTTCCAGTGTAAGTTAGATCAACATGGAGTAGCTAATTCTTCTCCGACAACATTGCTGTGTGTCATCAATCTTTGGTTCTAGGTGGCATAAATCAGCTAGAGGGAGCCCTGTTGTTGAAAAAGCTGCGAGAAAAATTACATTTGTAATATGGTGAAGTGGGATAGATGATGGCTTTGTCTATCAGAAACATAGGGAAAAATTGTTTTGAGGTTATGTTGTGTCAGTTTTATGATTAGGTTGCTTTGTCTAGCAGTATATTTAAGAAATTCAGAAAGGTCACTAAGTCAGCAAATATTTAGCTGAAAGGGCACTAATGAACCATCAGTAGATACACCCTGCAGTACGGAAACATTATAATAAACATGCAAGGTAGGAGCTTTGGATATTTTTGAGACATAGTAAAACAAGATCTGCAAAAAAAAGACTGCAAATATAAACTTCCCACCAACAGATTAGTTGTGTGAACATGGGATCTGTTGGCTAAAAGAGGAATCCTTTGGGTCATTATGGTACTGGTTGTCCAAATCCACTTACTTCCTGTTAAATCCTTTGTTTTGACAGACAAGCTGTAGTTTTGTGTCTCTTGGACCTTAAAGATGTATATCCTGAATTGCTTAGTGGGGAGGGGGGTTTGCAACTCCTTATACTAAACTGTGCTTGGAACACATATTTTTTAATCTTAGGCATAATTCCAGGTTGGGTGTCTTGCAAGACAATTTTAACTGTTTCCCAGACAAAGAAAACTTAGTGCAGGGGATGGGTGAAATGGTCCTGTTGGGATGACACAGGGCACAAACATCTCCAAGCTCCAACATAGGGTTCATTTCAGCTGGGATAACTTGTCTGGGCAACACTGCTGTGATGCTGGGGCAACCTAGAGCTGCCCCAAACTGTGCTCTAGGCCAAGCCCTCCCTGAAAGCTATCAGGTTGATAACAGTTTTAGCTGTGTTAAAGCAGTATGTTAAGAGTGGTGTTTAGCCACTCTTGACCTCTTCATCTCCTCAGCTGCCACAAAGGCCTGAACTTCTAAATACCCATTAAAAATTCAAAAGAGCATTTTAAATGGTGCCTTTCCCTCCCCAGGTGGCAGCAGTTTAAAAAAATGCCCTGGAGTTCAAACTGAGTGCACATGTTGCCCTTGGTTGGTGTAGTATTTCACAACCCAAGGAGTTGTTTTCTCAACTGGAGCACATTTCACTTCAACTTCTGCATCTGGTCAATAAATGTAAAATACACAGAAATGGAAAATACCAAAGGATGCTTAATCATGTTTAAGAATTTCAATGAATTTACTTCCCGATATTCAAAGGGGAGGGTTCTTTCTTTCTTTTAAAAGGTTTTGATGTTCCTATTTCTTTTAAGTTGCATTCAGCACTTGAGAGATGACTTTTAATAGAATCACACTGGGTGATCCCATTGCATCAAGCAGAGAGACACTATATCATCTCTAGTACACGTAGAGAACCAGCATGGGAGAGAGATTTAGCCCAGTCACTTCAAGTTAATAGGTTATATTCAACCTTATTTGTCTTCAAGACTTTATCTTCCATACTGGGCTTGTTTTTGAAGTTTTGTTCTTGCTGTAGACCTATGGAATATTTATTCAAAACCACAGTGTGTGCTTGCCCTGCTTCAAAGTCATTCATTCAACCAAACTTGAGATATGTAATTAAAGTAGGATTGTTTAATGAAGGTGTATGAGTAGTGTATTTTCCATCCCCTCAGAGGAAGTATCAGCCAAGCAAAAAAATCCCCAAAACCCAAAAGAAAGCTAATGGGTAAGAAATTTTCCCCAAAAGAGCTTGTATTAGTATAGTCCTTTAGCTGATTAAGTCCACATTCTTTCTTTACTTCCTCTTGAAAGTACACAGAGAGTCCACATCCTTGGACAGGCCTTGCTATCTGTACCAGATGAAAAGTACTTCTCATACTACTATACTAGATGAAAGGGTAGCATGTGTTAGTAAGGAGGCTCTGATGCTGGAGGAATGGAAACTGGGGGTCCTGGTCAGAGCAGTAAATTAGGGCACAATCCTTAGCTTTGTTATTTTGAAAATATATGCCTGCTGAACTGACAGTGTGGATCAGGTGATGGTTAAAAAAGGAAAGCTAGGACCTTTGGTTGGCAGTTAAGACAGTCTTAGGAGAAGTCAAGGTTAAATCTCTCACCAGTGCTGCTGGTTTTCAAATCTGGGTAACTTGGACTGCAGGTAAATTTACAGATCTGTGTAAAAATGTTGAACCTCACTGTGATGGTGCCAGCCCAGGGACTACAGTCAGCAGAGCTCTATAAGGAGCATGAGCTACGCTGGTTGTGATTTTTACAGCAGTGAAGCTTTGTTGCCTGCGTAATGAGTGTCTCCACAGGGAGCCACACTGAGCACTGTATATTCACACTGTTTCTAAATTACCTTGGATCCCAATAATATCAATGAGGGATTTACCATTAAAGGTAAGGAGTATAAGCACAGAGCTGTTTGTGATGTCCTTTTCATTCCCCAGTGAGGATTCCCACTGGCTGGTTTAAGTTCCTGCTTTTCAATGTCCTCCTGCAGTTCCAAGTTCCAGACACACTGTTAAGTGTGTCAAGGAAGCAATAATCACACAGAAGAATAAGTGTTGTGTTATGTGTATAGCTTTTCCTTGTAGACAGACATCTAAATACTTTCAGGACTTTTGGTCAGGTTCTTCAGATTTCTGATCCATGACTTCCCTCTTTTTGGTCCTTTTGAAGTACTTTATCATAAAAACCACATTTGTTTGTGCTGCTAGAACTTCAAGATTGGTACCACACTTGAGCTTATATTGCACTGGCAGTTCAGAGCAGGACACCTCTATTTACTTATGTAAAAAGCACTTCAGAAAGTGGGTAAGTATCATTGTTTGGGTCATGACAGGAACAAACAATCATATAATAAACACTGACATATTCAAAACTTGTCAGATTCTGACCCCACTTTTAAACAAGTAGAAATAATTGACACTGTTTTATAGCAGAAGATTTTGTTTCACGAGAAAGACTCCCTGAGCTGTACAGACATTCACAGGTGGAGTGCTAGTTACAAAAATAATTTATTGTGAGCTTTTGCATGGATAGGGTAATGTTTACATGGGGAACCAAATCTCTCAAACAGGGCTGTCAGTCACTATGCAGACGGTGCAGGACTCCCCATTGCAAGTGTTGCAATGGCATCTTCACTGGATCAGATGAGACTCCCCAAACTGTAGTTGAGGTGAATTCTTACAGCCCTAGTGATCCTACCAGGATTATAAGTGTCCTGCTCAGTCCTATTAGCAGGACAATTACTCCAGCAAGTGCATGATCCATTGCTTAGGGCTATTTTTAAGTACCTACAAAACATTCTATCTTAGCTGTGAACAAAAGACTATCCTACCTTACCATTCCTACATAGGCAAGAACCGTCTCTACTGACTATTCAAATTCTCTTATCTATGCACATTTTGGTCAACTCCTTTCCCTTCAGTAGGAACTGCCCAGGGCGTCCCCCAGGATTAGTCAGTTTCTCCGCCCAGGGTGTGAATTGACACATCTCAACTTGCTCATAGTGCCTATCCACTGGTCTCAGCCCCGCAGGGGCTGCCAGGGTAAGCCCTGGCGCCGCTGGGAATCCAGCACATGGAGAGATCCAGTACCAATTAGGCAGTTGCTTTGAGACAAAGCAAGCTCGGAATTCAGTCAAGTAATTTGTCACAAATGAGTCCACTCTCTCATCTGTACAGAGAAAGCTGAGGAGTTGCCATGACTAAGCACTCCAGGTATGCACACAGGCACAGCCTTTGTATACACAGTCCTTGCACATGCCAGCCACACCACAACTATAACTACAGGAAGAACTTGAATTTCCTCCTTATATCACAATTATAAACTAATTTCCATGGGTTTTACCACACCTGCCTTCACAGAAAGTGCAACATGCATGCATTACTTACCTTTAATTCACCTTCGACCTCAGAGGTCTAATTTTCACAACCACCGTGATTCTCTATCTTGTTGACTCTCTGTAGCATTTCATCCCACTGAACAGAAAGGCAAAACTGTTACAAGTAAAAATCAACTAATGAGTCTGCACACATGCCCAAAGCTAAACTGCGTCCTCTGTGAAGCTTATTGACACAATTGTCCGACGAAAATCAGTTGTCTTTACACCGTCTGTAGGCTCTATTCATGTGTCTAAGCAATGACTAGAAGTGGTGTTGGAAAGATTTCCAGCATACAAAAGGTATAATTTAGCAAGCATAATTAAAAGAAACAAACAAACAAACAAACAAACAAACTACTGCCCAAAGAAAACATGGTATGCTAACATTTCAGCTCATCTCTGCATGTGACATTTACAGATTGATGCCAGTTATATTTCTATACATAAAAGGTTAGAAGAAACAGTTCAAGTGACAGATAGCCAATAGATATATTTTTTCCTCAGTTAGATTAAGAGAATTATATCCAAATACCATCTATTGATGAAGATATTTTAGATCAATAAGGCAATTTTAGATTAATAAGACATTAAAAGACAGCCTTGTAAACCCAATTGAATTTCTCTGTCTTTGAACTTATGTTCACAGCTGCAGATGCCTAACCCCTTTCTGAAACGTAGTCATTGAACCTAGGTAAGATTTCCACCCTAATTAAGTAATTTCCCTATTAGTAATCTTTTAAATAATCCTTCCTATTACCTTTAAGTGTATATCTTTCTTCTTTTGTTTGTTTGTTTGTTTTCATTCTGTATTATCATGAATGTGCTATGGAAGCATCTATGTAGTGTTATTCTCTTTTACTTAGCCTGTGTCACACGATTAAGATATCACATAAAATCCTTTTCCTCTGTTTCTCAGAAAGCCTGCTTTATTTGGGGTGGTCTCTTTGAACTCTCCTGAAGTTGCTGCTAATGTCTGAGAATCAACAGCTGTAGGATTCCTGCTGTTTAGCCTTACACGGGTATTTGTCATAAGGTAAAACACAATAGCCCTCAAAGGCCCTTGACTTTCCTCCAAGAAATCTTTCCTCCCTAATTCATTGCGCTTGCTAAACATGAAGTTCTTTTACATTAATGTTTCCCTCCTGTCAAGGGGCAACTTTAGGTCATCTGGGAGGGATGAAAAAGTTTAATTTCTACTGCCACAGAAAACCAAGGAAGTGAATAATTTTCTCAGCAGTTAGTCCACTCAACTATTCACACAGATTTCAACAGTATCTCAGAGGGATACCTGGGAGCCAGACTAGGAGCAAGAGGCAGTGACTAGTGTGGACCGAAGACTGAACTCACAGCGGAACCTGGGAGAGAAGAAAGCAGCACCTGGCCACTCAGCCATCTCATAACTGTGGGAGTAGTATATTTTCATAAAGTCCATCTGGCAAGAAGTTAAAATTATTCTGAAAATGCTCAAATTTCCCCCACCATTTATCTATGTAGCAAACAAATTCTCCAACACGCGTTATGAAAGAATTCAAAGTATTCCACACACGCTAGATGTCATGTCTCAAATGTAAGATGCTCTGGACTGTCCAGCCTTTATTCTCTCCCCTGCCTCCATTAGCTTACTTAATTTTCCAAAAAGTTTAATACTTTCTTTGCTTTCTTAGCAAAAGACTTCAGATGAAGGAACAGAACAGTCCAATCAATATCAATGCTTTATGAGGTATGCAAAATATATGTTTGTACAAAAATAGCTACAAAAACACATAATGTTTCTTTAATAGCATTTTCTGTCACTTTGTACAGATGTAGAAGAGTTTTAAAAACGAAGATTCAGGGGTTTGTGTCCACATCTCATCAAACTTGACACCATTCTAATTTTTTCAAAACTGTTTTTATCTTAGTAAGAACTTTTTACTTTCTGCTTTTCCCCTAAGAATGCAAGACAAGTAGCTGGGAATTTTGGAGAAAAATGTTCCCCTGTGGTAAAAATTAGTCCCGAAGTCAGATTTTCCAAGAAAACCGTGTGTTGAGGGATGAACTTACATACATAAAATTGTGTTTCTTTCCCAGAAGACAGTAATTTCTTCCCTTCATCCTTTATTCTCATGATACTGTGGAGTTTTAGGGTTTATCTTTTACATTGATAACATAATGAAAATGTTTCTAAAAACTGAATAGGCCATAGTGCAAACACCTGCATCTTGGAGATTATAGCAATTAACAAATAATACCTTTTTGGTCCAAGTTTTTCAAATATGGAAGGGACCTTTTTCACTCAGAGAAGTCAGTAGAGAGATAAGCAGGACTGGCTAAATAAATGTTAGGATATATAGCAAAAAGTAAAGCAACTAATCTTCCACTTGCCAACCATTTGTGAATGATAACCGTGCTTTTCTTTCACTCACCTTTCCTTTGAGGAGCAAAATCTAAGCAGTAATATGGAATAATCATAAAAATACTTGTCCGTCTACAGTTTCACCCTGACTTTTCCCACAACTCTTCTTTTGTTTTTTTTTCTGGCTTTCATCATGGAGATCTCGGCAGCTTTCGCAAAAATTTGCATCGAAAAACATGGTCACTGATTGCCAGAATCGGGAAAACTCTGGAAAATCTACCTGCGTTTTGTCATTAGGTCGGGATTGAAGCTGCTCTGCCCACCTCATGGCCTAGCTCTTTTTTGTTTGAAGTCACAGTTTACCCAGGGAATGTAAGAGAGATTGTTCGAGATTTTATTACCTCAAAGCTTTTGAAATTTGTCACAAAATGTTCTAGAAACCACAGCTGAGTAAAGTTAGCACAACTATAAATACTGAATATGATCAGTTAAGTATGTTAAAAAATTGAATTTTTGAACAACTGCACAAGTCCTAGCTATGAAGTTACTTCCCGCAGTTCAGCAATGAAAAAACAATGACCTTTCTCTTTTTAGATACCTCACCTGTTTCTTCATACTCCTGCTTATCTTCTCTATGTACCTTCCAAATTATTAAGAATCATATTGCTATGTATTTGCCTGCTGTGTATACAGTAAGCAGTGCTGTACATTAACATTTTTATAGGACCCAAAAAACCCTTTCTGGCCTAGCCAGGCTGCACTGAAACAAAGTTGGTACCGAGCCCACATCTTTCGATGCTCCTCACAGGAGGAGGCTCGATCGGGACGGTTTTCCGAGGTAAATAACTCAATAACAACCAGTTTGTTATTAAGCAGGCATGCTTTAATACAGCGCTGGGCAGCACTGGGGATTGCTCCGCCACAAGTGCTCCAACGGGTTAGCAAAGCACATCAGTTTATATACAGAAAAACCATACATATTCATCAGATTTCCTGGAAAGGGTGGTCTTACGGTGATGAGTTCCCGGAATTCATTTACATAGTCCAAGCATGCTCAGTGAAATTAGGGTTAGGGTCTTTTCACCCTCTGGTGGTCGTCCATAGTCTTCCTCACTCTGTCCGCTAGTTGAACTTTGGGCTTCCTTTGTCCATGTATAGTCATTAAATTAGCTTATCATCAGCCCTTCGACTCTGGAATGTTACAAGGGGGTCAGTTTAAATTAGTTTTTTGGCACTTATCTCAACACAGTCATCCTGAGTTCCTACTATCAGTGATTTACACAGGAAGCCTAATGAGCTAGCTCAAGGCCTGTTTAATCTTGTCAGGCAAGAAGTTACATGTTTTGAAATGTCCTATCATCAACTCTACTCGGCAAATAACTAAAACTATGCAAGTGAAGCTAAGAAAAATACAAGTAAAGCTTTTTGTGTATCACAGCAAGGTTTTAGCCAGGGATTGTCAGGGATTTAATCCTTTCATTCCCCCCTTTTCTCTAAACTTTGTAAATTCCTTTACAAAGATTCTAGGTTGTCATATTTCATTACCTTAGGCAAAGCCCAAACTCTCATAGCCAGTTTGTTTAGCTCATACCACAAAAGGCAATTGACGGCTGTTAATACAATGACAAACATCAACAATATCAAAAGTGGGTAAACTAAAACATTCAAAGTTTTTTCTGCAGAGGGTGAGTATCCTGAAAAGATATCCCACCATTGATGGGCGGTATCAGATTCAATTTGGCTAGACAGTCCAACAAGTTTGTCTCTAGCTATCACTGTTTTAATGATAGATTCGGCCAGTGTCTTATTTCGTCTCTTTAAATGTTCTCGAAGTTCTTGAGATTGGTTCAATGTCTTATTTAATTTCTCTAGAGATAAACTTGTATGACTTAAATTTAAGCTCTTATAATGCCAAAACATTGCTGCTTGTTCTTCTGTATATGCAAAAAATGAATATGTTTGTCCATACCAAGTTAAATGGGTTATATTTTTGAGGCATCCTATGAATGGGGTGGTCATGTTGTATTCTTCAACTACTGATCGATTATTAGTCACTAAGCACACATATCTAGCATTAACTTCTACAAACATTTCGAACTCATTAGGAGACAGGATTGTCCATTTACAACTATTAATAGAATGTTCTAACAAGCAGGGTTCATATAATTGGGATTGTTGTCCACACAAGGTGCCATCAAAGGTGGTTTCACAAAGATCTAAATCGTATGTTTTATTATTATTTCCAATATACTTCGCTCGGAATTCTGGTAACCAATATTCTAGGTTCTCTTGGCTCAAAAAGAGTGTTGGTAGAATTAAAAATTTACACATTACTTCAGGGTTGGTTACATTATAGAATATCAATTTCCCTGCGCACCATCTATCATTGCACTGCACAGATTGTGAATAGGCTTTTATCCCGTGTCTAGGATGGACCCATTGTCCAAATAGTTTCCTCCACATGAACTCATTATTACCCCTCAGGTAGGACTGCACCTTATCCTTTTGTTTCAACTGCCACATAGTTTGTAGGGTGCAAACAGTCCAATCCATAAATTTTGTCAAATTTTTAAGCGATTGTATTTGGGCAATTGTACTTTCATTAAAGAGAAATAAGGACTCTTTATCATATTTCAAAGTCTGTATCTGAGGATTAAAGGTGGTTGGCATCCATTCAGCCTGAATCTTAATTGCTTGAGCTACATCGAATCCTGCTGTTCCAACTTTGTTCCTTGAAGTCTCTGGATCTACTGAATTTATGAATCCTATTCCAGTTCCTGCATCTCCAAGCAAAGTGTCATACCAAGCTCATTTTGTTCTACAGGGAGGTGTGGCTGGAAAGGAGACGTTAAAAAACAACATATGTTTTTGCTTAATTCTTGCCACATTTATACAAGTTGATGGCAATCTGATTAGTTGGTCCTGATTCATGGTGGGTCGTGGGTTTAACAATGTTAAGGAGGCCACCACTCCAGCAGTTCTCCTAACACTTCCATTTGTACACATTAGTGTATCCCAATCACCAGTTTTCCAGGTGTGTGTCTCATTTATAGGGGTGTTACTCCCAAGAAAGCACTTCTTCATTTGCAGTGGAGGTCCTATCCCTTTGACTGCACAACATTTTAAGGTGACGTCTGTTACCACAGTGATATTCGTCAAATTTGAGCATAATATAAAGGTCGTCCCATGCCACCCTGTCAATTT
Source organism: Aptenodytes forsteri (assembly GCF_000699145.1). Taxonomy (NCBI): domain Eukaryota; kingdom Metazoa; phylum Chordata; class Aves; order Sphenisciformes; family Spheniscidae; genus Aptenodytes; species Aptenodytes forsteri. The sequence continues at coordinate 2,842,669 of NW_008794083.1, forward strand.
GCTGCTTCTAGTATAGGGTTCCTATAGAGAACAGTTTTCAGAAAAGTAGACTAATGTCTCAGTGTTGTTTCCCCAAATCCACCTGAAACCATCAACAGATTCATTTGTTTTTCTCAAGGGCCAACCGGGAGTGAATGCACTTATCAACCCAAGGCTGAAGCATAGCAACATTAATATTTGTTTCAGATCAGTCTTACAGATGTGGGTTCTACGGGTTGGGATTTCCATGATCCACCAGGCGCCTTTTTAATTCTCGAATAGTGGATCCAAGCAGTGTGCTTCTCAAGCTTGACTGCAATGTAGGTCGTGAGTAGAACTTGAAAAGGGCCGCTCCACTTCTCTTCGAGAGGATCACCTGAAATATTTTTAACATAAGCCCAATCTCCGGGTTTAAACAAGTGCGTCGGGGAATCCAAACCCCATGCTCTGGTGGACATTAGTAATCTATTTACTTCTTGTAATTGTTTCCCTAATGCAGTCAGATATTGTTGTATATTAATTTCTCCTACTTGGGTGAGATCTTGCCCTTGGTATCTAGTTTGAAATGGTCTTCCATATAGAATTTCAAAAGGACTCAGTTTTTCCTTAATTCTTGGTTTGACTTGGAGCCTTAGTAATGCGATAGAGAGGGCATGATCCCATCTTAAATTGGTTTCCTGGCAAATCTTACTCAATTGTGTCTTTATTAAATGATTCATCTTTTCCACTTGCCCACTTGCTTGCGGGTGATAAGCTGTGTGCAATTTCCAATTGATTTTTAAAAATTCACTAACTTTTTGAACTATTTGTGACACTAAGTGTGGTCCCCTATCAGAGGAGATCACTTCTGGCACTCCAAATCTGGGAATAATTTCTTTCAATAAAATTCTCATTACCTCTCAGGTTTTATTTGTTCTGCAAGGGAAAGCCTCAGGCCATCCAGAAAAGGTGTCAGTTAATACTAATAGGTACTTATACCCCCTTTTTCTAGGGAGTTCTGAAAAGTCTGTCTGCCAATTTTGACCCGGAACTTTCCCTTTGTCAACACTTCCAAATTTTACACTATTTTCTACCTTTGGATTATTCTTTAAGCGTATTTCACATCTATCAACCGTGGTTTTTATAGTTTGAAACAAATTCCTGGCTACTATTTGCTTCATTAGGGAACTATACAAAGCTCCAGTTCCCCAATGAGTCTTGTCATGTTCTGTTTTTACCAGTTTCCATAATATTCTAAAGGGAAATATTATTCTGTTATCCTTTCATTTTGCCCAACCTGATGATTCAACTTCTGCTTCCAAATCTTTAATTAATCTAAGGTCCTTTTCATCATAATCAATCAAGTCTGGTAGTGGCAAAGCTCTTTCAGGAATCAAACTAAATACCTCACCTTGTTCCACCGCTCTTTTTACCTTATAATCTGCCAATTTATTCCCCACCTCCTGAGCAGTGTTACCCTTTTGGTGCCCCTTGCAGTGCATAATTGCAACTGCCAAAGGCAATTGTACTGCATCTAGAAGTCTTAGGATCATGTCAGCATGCTTAATATGTTTCCCTTGGGCTGTCAGAAGTCCCCGTTCCTTCCAGATAGCTCCATGGGCATGAACTACACCAAAGGCATATTTTGAATCCGTCCAGATATTCACTCGCAGTCCTTCGGCAAGTTCTAATGCTCTCACTAAAGCAATTATTTCACCTCATTGTGCGAATGTACCCTTAGGGAGTGACTTTGCTCCCACCACTTGGTCTGTGGTGGTCACAGCATACCCTGCCATCCGAGCTCCATCCTTTACAAAACTACTCCCTGTCGGTATACCAAGTGTGTTCAGCTTCCTCCAGCGGCTCCTCCTTCAAGTCAGGCCTGCTTGCATACACAGTCTCAATGGTCTCTATGCAGTCATGCACAACAGTCTCCATTTCCTGCTTATCACTTAGAAAAGAAGCAGGGTTAATAACGGTAGATGTGACAATTTCTACATCACCTTGTTCCATCAGGACTGCTTGATATTTCAGGAACCTTGATGGCGAGAGCCAATGTCCTCCTTTTTGTTCCAAAACAGAAGTTACAGCATGGGAAGTGTGCACAATCATCTTTTGTCCCAAAGTGAATTTTCGGGCTTCTTGAATAATCAAAACAGCAGTGCCCACCGCCCGAAGGCATCCTGGCCATCCTTTACTGACCTCATCCAATTGTTTGGAAAAGTACGCTACTGCTCGCTTATAACGGCCCAGCCTCTGGGCTAGAATTCCCAAAGCCACTCCTTGCCTCTCATACGAGAACAGCCAGAAGGGCTTTGTTGTATTGGGCAGACCCAAAGCTGGAGCCCTCATTAGTTCCAATTTCAATTCTTTGAACGCCCTCTTAGCTTCATGAGTCCATATTAGTTGTGTCTGGCTATTTTTCAGCAGTTCATATAGAGGCTTAACCAAAAGTCCATAATTATAGATCCACAATCAGCACCAACCTGTCATTCCCAAAAAGGTTCGAAACTCTTTTACCGTGGTTGGTTCTGGAGCCTGCAAATAGCTTCTTTTTGGTCATTCCCGAGCTGTCTCTGTCCCTTAGAAACCACAAATCCCAGGTATATTACTTCTCTCTTCAAGATCTGGGCTTTCTGTAATGAGACTCGGTAACCACTTAGTCCAAGAAAAGTCAACAAACTCACAGTCCGTTCTTTACATTCTTCGTCCTTTTCTGTGGCTACCAAAATATCATCCACATATTGCAAAAGAATCCCATTTCCTGGAGTTCTTTCCCAGGCGTCTAATTCTTTAGCTAATTGATTTCCAAAGATCGTGGGGCTGTTTTTAAATCCTTGAGGTAGCACTGTCCAGGTTAGTTGGGGTTTTCATCCTGAATCAGGGTTTTCCCATTCAGAGGCGAATAGATTGCAACTTTCAAGGGCCAAGGTGAGGCAAAAGAATGCATCTTTCAGATCTAATACTGTGAACCATTCATGGGTTTCTTTTAAACTAGTCAATAAGGTGTATGGGCTTGCCACCACCGGGTGTAAATGTTCAACTATCTTATTTATTGCCTGCAGGTCTTGTACCAATCGATAGGTTTTGCCATCAGGCTTTTTGACAGGCAGAATAGGGGTGTTGTACTCTGAAGAGCATTCAGTTAATAATCCGAATTTTATAAATTCTTCTATAATGCTTTTCACTCCTCGCCTGTCTTCCAATTTCAGGGGATATTGCTTTACCCTAATGGGTCGTGCTCCCTCTTTGAGTTTAACAACAACCAATTCTGCATTTTTAGCCTTTCCAGGTATTCCTGAGGCCCATACTGCTGGGTAGACCTGGTCTTTTATTTCTTGTATAATTTCCTCTTCCTTAATTTGGGGTTCAGTAAGAGCCAAACTTAACATTTCAATGTGGTTTTCTTCTGGTATTTTAAATTCAACTTTTCCATCTCTAAATCTTATTTTGGCATTCAATTGTTCTAATAATTCCTTTCCTAACAGTGATTTAGGAGCCTCAGGCAGATAGAGGAATTTATGAATCCCTACACTTTTTCCAATTTTGAATTTTAATGGTTTCAGAAAGAACGCCTTCTCAACCTGTCCAGTTGCTCCCACAATATTAACAGTTTGCCTACTCACAGGTAATAAGGTCTGATTTAATGCTGAAAATGTGGCACCTGTATCTATTAAAAATTCTACAGGTTTCTCTTCCTTCCCTAGCTGAACTTTTATCAAGGGTTCCGCTAGGGAAGATTCCCCTGGTCCCTGTCAATTATCTTTCATATCAGTAACCATCACCGACTTGCCCAATCTTGGGCAATCCTTTTTCCAATGCCCCATTTGCTTATAATACGCACGCTGATCCTTCAGGAGGGGTTGATTTCCCCTAGGTGGGGCACTTACACCGCTTCTCATGGCTCCTCTCCCTCCATCAGTGTTATTTCTTGATGGGTTCCCTGAGGGTACCTGGCCCCCTGTGGTGCACAAAGCAGCCACTGTAGCATTGGCAATCGTTTTGCTCATTACTCTCTCTTTCTGACTATCTCTATTCCGATACACTTGCCAAGCAGTCTCCAGCAATTTCTCTAAATCTCTAACATTTGTTCCTTGCACTTTCTATAACTTTCTCTTGATATCATCCACTAACTATCCTAAAAACAGGAATATCAACTGACCCTTTCCCTCCTGAGAGTTAGGGTCTAAAGGAGTATATTTCTGCATCCCTTCTTTTAATCGGTTCAAAAAATCAGTAGGGGATTCTTTTCTATCTTGTTTAATTTCATACAATTTAGACCAATTCACTGATTTGGGGACAGCATTTCTTATTCCGTAGGCAATCCATTCCCTGTACCACACTAATAAATCCCGGGCTCCCATCTGGTTAGGGTCCCAACCGGGATTAGTAATCGGAACATGGTTATCCACTCTTCCCGGCAGAGTTCCAGCCAAATCAGAGCCTGTACCTGGGCTCTGGCCGCTCTTGCAACCATCTGCTTTTCTGACTCACTAAACACCGCATCCAACATTGCATCCACATCCTCCCAATCAGGGTCCTGAGTTTTAACAATCAATTCAAATCCTTTAGCAACCTTTTCGGGATCATCCCGATAATTCCCTGCAGTAGCTCGCCAACCATCTAAATCCGCTAAAGTGAAAGGCACTTTAATTCTGACAGGTCCTCCCACTCCCATTGCCTGTCTTAGTGGAGCCTGTATGATAGGTCCCACCTTACTTCGAGTTCTGGTAATGATGGGAGAAAATCCAACATTAGTTTCTTCCCTTTCCCTTGCCCCTGGTTCCTCACCCCCAACAGCACTAGTATTTCCTTCTCTATCACCTTCTTTTTCTGGTGGAGGCAAACAATCCTCTAATCTCTCATTCTATGGATCAATCTTTAAACATCTCTGTCCAATGCTACAAGCCGAGCAACATCTTTTTAGTTTCCCATTTTGCTTGTTTTTCTCTTTTTCTGTCGCCAGGACCATAGGGTCCCGAGGTGCTAAATTGATTCCGCATTCTTTCTGCCATTCAGGGTGATTTCGCAGAGTAAAAAAACATATCTGCATAAACCACTTCATCCCATTTTCCTTCTTGGCGCAGAAATAACATGAGTTGCAACACAATACTGGAGTTCAATGTTCCGTTAAAAGACCATTTTTCTCCATCTTCTAGCTTATATAAAGGCCACCACTGATTACAATATTTAATTAAGGTTTTATGATTTACACTCCCTCCAGGTGGTCCCCCAATATTTTTCCAATGAGCTAAAATACAGCCCAAAGTGTTCTTTTTCAAAACTCTGCCTGGTTGGTTCCCCATTCTAAAATTTATGCGACACAAGGACAGGAGCCGGGGCACGAACACCACACACAACTAACAATTAGTATCATAGATTCAATAACAATTATGACATAGATAGCATGATCAGAGATTTTCAAATACGCGTATACCAGACATATGCGTGTATCACACATGCATATGTAAACCAAAATCAGATACAAATGCACAAACAAACAACCATACTAATCAAATGATCAATACAACCATGCAACGGAGTAACCAAATGATCAATACAAATTGTACATGCAATTGTATGCCACCCGACGGGGTTCTCACGAACCGCGACTTATGAGCAGCTTCAAATGACCGGTCTTGAAACCAAAAGAATGCTTTATTCTTACCAGAGGTCCTTGTCTGCCCCCGCGAGGATCCACCAAATCGGTGAGTCCCTCCAGAGAATTCTCCGGGGCCAGCCAAGGGAGTCGCCGGCTCAGGGGTTCCTGCAGCCGGACAGAGATGGTCCCATCTGGGTCGCCAAACTGAAACAAAGTTGGTACCGAGCCCACATCTTTCGATGCTCCTCACAGGAGGAGGCTCGATCGGGACGGTTTTCTGAGGTAAATAACTCAATAACAACCAGTTTGTTATTAAGCAGGCATGCTTTAATACAGCGCTGGGCAGCACTGGGGATTGCTCCGCCACAAGTGCTCCAACGGGTTAGCAAAGCACATCAGTTTATATACAGAAAAATCATACATATTCATCAGATTTCCTGGAAAGGGTGGTCTTACGGTGATGAGTTCCCGGAATTCATTTACATAGTCCAAGCATGCTCAGTGAAATTAGGGTTAGGGTCTTTTCACCCTCCGGTGGTCGTCCATAGTCTTCCTCACTCTGTCCGCTAGTTGAACTTTGGGCTTCCTTTGTCCATGTATAGTCATTAAATTAGCTTATCATCAGCCCTTCGACTCTGGAATGTTACAAGGGGGTCAGTTTAAATTAGTTTTTTGGCACTTATCTCAACACAGTCATCCTGAGTTCCTACTATCAGTGATTTACACAGGAAGCCTAATGAGCTAGCTCAAGGCCTGTTTAATCTTGTCAGGCAAGAAGTTACATGTTTTGAAATGTCCTATCATCAACTCTACTCGGCAAATAACTAAAACTATGCAAGTGAAGCTAAGAAAAATACAAGTAAAGCTTTTTGTGTATCACAGCAAGGTTTTAGCCAGGGATTGTCAGGGATTTAACCCTTTCAGCATGACAACTTCAGAGCAGATTGAGCATTGCTGTGTTGTTGAAAGCCTCTCCTGTTAGCAAGACCTCTGGTTTCCTTTACCTGCATTAGAATCTAAGGAAAACACTTTGAGGGGGTGATGTTCAAGCTTTCTGCTTCCTTAATAAATTTCTGGGGAATGACTGAAAACACCTCTTGCGTTTTGAGGAAAGGATCCAAGAAAATAACTGTTATATACAAAACTTTTTAAAAAATTTTCATTTCTCAAGTTTATTCATTTTCTAGGTTTTGGTCATATGTGTGATAAAACAACAGTGGTTCATTGTGCCAGCTGCCTGCAAAGTTGTAAAGATACACAATACATTGAAATGAAATCTTCCTTAGTCCATATAAAAAAGTAGTTTCGCATACTCATTGTGCTATGGAGCTCCTTTTCCAGATTGCTGTTTTAATACAATAAAATGCTTTCCTTTCCTAGTTTCTCAGGCCTGCTAAGCAAAATAGCAGCATTCTTTCAGTAAACTCATAAATTTCTACCATTAAAGAAGGAAGTGAGAAGCACCCAGGAAAATTATGTCTTCAAATGAGAATGAACTTGCTCCATGTATTATTCACACTAGGAAAAATATAAATCTCAATTACCTGTGAAACTCGGTGAAAGAATTAGGCTTTTTGGTTGGTCTTCCTCTAACTAAGAGAAAGAGAGTCCAGAGTTCATGCAGAAATACTGGGATGGAACATAAAATTTCTTAGTGTTATTCTTAGGAAGTAACTCTTCAGTTATTGTAAATTTTTCTCTCTGTTATTAGTCAGGAGAATTTTGGCAACACGTATTTGCTTGAGCCTAGCACTGTTAGTCTAGTGTTGTAACAACACCCTAAAAATTGAGAGTGCAAGTCTTAAATGCCTTCTTGTAGCTGGAGGAATCACATAAGTGGAAAACAGATGTCCAGGCTTGTTATCAATTGAAATGGCAGGATGTGAGATCCTTCAGACACGTAACACTTCTTGAAAGCCCATGTCTTCATGTAAGTATTTAAACTAACCAGAAACGGGAAGGGGTTTGCTGTAAATCAAACATTAAGTAGACTGCTGGCTGATCCTGACAAAAAACATCAGTGAGTTCCCACATTTTGTTTAACTACATGGTCCTTTGTCCACAGGGAAATGGCATATTTCATGTTTTCTACAGTGGGTTCAGGATTGGTCTTGGGTATGTGGGTGTTTTTGCTTTCAGTATCCTGTGAGTTTTCTAACATAAAATATAATTCAGAAGAGGAAACTTTGCACTGAAATGGTCAAGTCAGTGTTATCCTGACATTTTTCAATGAGAAAACCAGTTTTAAAAATGATCTAACAAGTTGCCAGAAGAGGAACAATAGCAGAAAATACTTGTGTCTTGGCATAGTTACCAGGGTAGAACTTTCTTCCAACCATTCAAGTGCAGACTACAGATTTTAGGATTGCATGGGCTGGATTTGAAAATGACTCACTGCCTTGTTTCCTCTGCCCTCTTCCCTCTGATAGGAAAAGCATGTCCAAGAACTGGCAGCAGGATAGAAGGAAGAAAGGAAGAGAGAAACAGCTGAGGTATGCAGTAATCAGCAGGCAATTATATCAAATTTGTTAAAGATATTTGCAGCTATTTTTGCTGGTGAGTAGTGTGCAGAGAGAAGCAATTAGTCACAGAAATTGCTCTACTCACAGGGCAAATACAAATAGCAACAAACATGCTGTTTTCAAAACCTGGGGCATCAAAAAAGATTCTGAACACTGAAAAACAGAATATATCATTAAAAGTCTTGCTTCCTTACTGAAAAAAAAAGAAAAAAAACCCTAGTCCTTCTTTTTGAGCAATAGTTACAAGATTCAGAGAGCATGTATTGCAACTGTATGATTTATAATATAATTAAAACATAGTTGGAAGATTCCTCAGAAAGATGCATCATCTTATTTTTCATGTAACTGTTCTTTATTTCCAAGAATATATTCAATCATGCTAGTCCATTCTGGTTTTATTGCTAAAACAGGACATAATTTTTTGTTTTTTCACAGGATGAGGCAAAACTCATGACATTTTCAATCCCCATGTAGATTCCTCAGAAGCATCATCTTATTTTTCATGTAACTGTTCTTTATTTCCAAGAATATATTCAATCATGCTAGTCCATTCTGGTTTTATTGCTAAAACAGGACATAATTTTTTGTTTTTTCACAGGATGAGGCAAAACTCATGACATTTTCAATCCCCATGTAGAAAGTTACAAATTTAGGCACTTAATGAGTACATAAATATACATTGCTGTATATCAAAGAAACAGAACACTCCCTCATTTTTGTTGTCCTTAAAGACAAAAGTTATATTCATTCAAATCCTGTCTGACATTAGTGTCTGTAATAGTGCTACTATTTTCAGTGAACTTACACAGAACAAGCTGTAAATACAAAGTCCATAGGCAACCAAAAACATGGGTAAGAGACCCAGCTGATAGTTCTAAGAATATAACTTTGCCATACTGCAAATAGCAAGCCTGAAAAGTATTAGAAAACTCTCCAGTTAAAAGTGAGTTATCTGAGAACAGATAACCAAATGACCCCATGCCATAAGATTTGGCATGCCAACTGAAAATGCATAACCAATATTTGTTGGAGGTTTGGGAGTTGCTCTTTTTCCCTTGTTTTCTCTTGCTAGATGAAGTCCCTAATCACTATGAAAATAGAGCCACAATAACGTCACGGAAACAGTGATTTGAGAATAGCTGTAAAAACACAAAACCTGTGTTGATCTCTCTAAGATCTGGGTGGGGAAGATTTTCCCCCAGGCAAGTGAGGAAAGCCAGAAGTCATATAAGTACACATATTTGCATTTGGGATCACCCAGAGATACAGGAATCCTCCCTTCTTGTCTCAAGAAACATTGAATGCATTTTCCCACACTGTCCAAAAGGGGCTGTGCCAGGGGAGAGAGAAGGTGGAGCTATAAGCGACCAAGAGCAACCTGAGAGTGCCTCCAGCTAACTAGACTTCAAGTGACAGTCACCAACCCTGTGAATGGATTAACCAGGTGCTGGCTGCTGTTGCCCTGTGCTGCAAGTAGCTTTCTACATTCACCCAAAAATCCTTCTGCCCATACTAGGCACATGGAGCTGAAGGAGACCATCCGTGATCGCTCAGGAGTGCACAATTTGGCCTTCCAGGTAAGCGTGGTTTCCTTTGCTTTGTGGGGAAGAGGAAGGACTTAAAAACAATTAACAATGCTTACTTCAGTCCCTGAACAAAGAAAAAGCAATTTCTGCTCTCTGCCTGCAGATATTTTACAACACTCCACATGATTTGCACTGATATCCTGCCAAAGTACAAGGCTCTCGTATAAAAAGCTGGAGCACAATCGACACATTCAGGAGTAGGCTCCGCTTATTGCCTTCATCTGCTGCCTAGCATACTGGTATCTTTGAAAAGTCTCCTGACTCAGTAATATTTCATAGGCTGATGGATCTCACAACTAGCTCATCCACCTCTCCCATCTGGTCTATCAGTTGCTGCTTTTTCCTGAGGATAGGTAATTCACAGTTTTGTTGAAGAGGAGGTCATCATTATGCAGCAGACATATATCTCATCAAAGCAATGTATATTAATAATACGAGAAAAATAACCATATAATCACAGTAGGGCATATCTTCTTTCTTCCATGCATAAAATAAGTGCAATTGTCTTGTTTTTCTCCCCAGAAGAGCACAGAGAGGAGGTAAGGAGCCAACCCAGAAGGTTCTGCATATTATGCGCACGAAGTAATGTTAACAGCCATTTAAAAAATGCAGATTTCAAAAGTGGAAGCACCAAAAAAACTGTTAACCAGTTAGTTAGTGTTTCTCAGTGCCCAGCATCCCTGCACTTTCATAGGAATTAGAGCAGAGACAAACAGAACCCACAGCCAGGCCGGTTCACTGTACTCGTTACTGAAGGTAGAACAGGTCAGGGAGAGGCAGTGGCTCTAAAAAGTGCTGTGCTAGCAAAGTACCTCTTGCTCTCCTCTGCAGCCTCTGATCCTTACGCTGCTCCTGAGCTCAGCTACCAGGAAGGGTAGCAAGTAGTGGGTGTGAACATCGGCCAACAGTATTCAAATAACACAGAAAAGTCTTTGTAGATGCTAAGCATGTGGAATATTATGTAACACCAGTGACATCCAACCATCTGGATATTTATTCATTGGGCTATAGAGACAGACAAGCAATAGGTTGATTTGATAATCTGCCGGTCAGGGAATATTTGCGGAATAGAAGGGAGTTAGGGTCAAGTCCCTGCTCCAGCCAACAGTTAATAATTCACGCTAAGTGGGCAGCTTCAAGAGGAAACAGAGAGATAACTCTTAAAACATGATAGCCCAGTGGTTAGGGCATTCTCCTGGGTAATCAGAGAGCCCTCAACGCATCTGTGCTTCAGAGCAGATAGACAAGCAATTTGAACTTGGGTTTCCCTCAGTTCAAGTGAATGAGCTATGAGAGGGCTTCATCCTGGCTGCATTTTCACACAAAATGTGTGCCTAAGATAGCGCAGTCAGCTTCCAAAGTCTGTGCATACAAACCCATGAAGGAGAGAAGTCCCTCCCTAGCTGCAGAAGCTCGGTGCCGAATGCTCTTGAATGACCTAAGCTGAAAATCACCTCTTGCCCAGCAGTCTGTGTGGAGCACAGTACAGTCACCCGGGATAATTCTCTGACTTATGCAGCTAGTTCACCTGGGCAATGTGTAGGGAACCCAGGTGCTTCCTTTCCTGTCCATTGCAGAGGTTTGCAAGAGCCTGCAAATCCTCTCTGATTTAAATAATTCAAATGCCAAATCATGGAGACTGTCCAACAATGAAACCTGGGGCCCGAGTCATGTTTTCTGGTTACTTTTTCTTCCTGGAACACCAGAAGATGTTCACATTTACATTTACACTGTCTATCTCTGCCTCAACATATAAGTAATTTCCTAGAGAAAATAAGACACAGAAGGAAATAGGTAAACTTCTGCATATAGAAAAACAAATCACAGTAGAAGCCACTGAGAAGAAAACAATCTCATAATTTTTGCCAATTTTCTTGTATTTGAGCTTTTCTTGCACAAAGAGTGAATGCTTTTCTTCCTCCAAGATACTGTGTCTTCTAGTATTAAGCAATGAGTATCTTCTCTAAACCACAAAATATAAAGGTGTTCTGGAAAGGGATTAATTTAAGCCATTTTAAGTATCAGTATGGGATTGCACTCCATAGGTACCTTCAGATGTACCTGAGCCATTTAATGATTAACGAACAAAGGGATAGAAAAAATAAGACAGGGACAAAGTAAACCTGGGTTAAGTAGTTTGTTTTATAAAGTAAATAAATCAAGAAAAGAGCTCTCAACGTAATACAAAGCAGCTCAAGCCTAGCAAGTAATGCATGAAGGATCATATCAGAGCTTTATTATGTCAAGAATGAGAGGCATTGTGCCTTCTGTTGTGGAGGGACTCTAACAGGATGAAGAGATTGTAATACAGAGTAATCTGCCTTTTGATTAGTCATACAAATGGTCAAAGAGGGGTAACTATTTGAGCTCTTCTCAATTTCATATTGGCTGAAACACACGCATTCTTCTGTACTATGATAGGATTTTCATTGCATCACGGAAGTATAAAACTTTTTCAACCAACCCTCAGAAATCAGTTAACCAATGTTAACTTTCAGAGAGGGCATGCATCCACATAACATAAAGTTCTGTTAACACCATCAATTACATTTAAAAAAAGTATGATCCTGCAAAATATCATCTACTTCTTTTGTACACTGTGCAGATTCCACTTGAACTGTTTATAGGCATAGCATCAAAAACTGCCGGTCCTGCGTTATTGCCTTGTGATAATGCCAGTACCTGGGAGACGCAGGAGCAACTTTTTATCTCATTAACAGCTCAAAACGGTCTCAAAAGAAAACAGACAACAAAACCCAAATGTACAGCTCCTCTGTGTCTCTCATTCTCTCTCTCTTTTCAATATTAGGGACATCTGAGTTACTAACAGCCATTTGAGTGTATTACAATGAGTAAGCTTCTTGTATCAGTTTTAAGAACATACATAGCTCTACTCACACTGCCAATCTTCCCAAGCACTCTCCTGCCTTTCAGTGCAATGTAACCTTAATAAAACCCCAATGCAATTGTTAAGTCCTACATGCTAAAGTTACCTGCTCTGGATGTTACCTCGTAGCTAGAATCAACAGATTGCCACGTTGTTTATACCGAGACATTGAGGTTTTTAATATTTTTTCCCCCTGTAAATATGTCATGCAATTTAAGGAACCTAAATCATTATCCTCATAGTCTCATCGCTATCCAGAAGATTGTTCATGTTAAGTGTCTACATGCCAATGTAATACATTCTGTATCTATACCTACAATAATGTCACACACAGTGTATAGAAACACTACTGAGTCTCTTGCATTTCTCATCTCTCTCTGATGGCACTGGCTGGAGGATCACTACAGTTGCCCACAGAATTTCCTTCTCAGAAACCCTGCAACACTAACAGTAACCTTAAAACTGAGATTGGATTTACCTAGCTTGTGTTTAGCCCTCATTTAAGAGGCAAAGGTTTTACCTAATCTGTTCCAATGATTCAGATCTCTGCTAACGATGACATTAAACAACAAGTCACACTTACTCTTCAAGGAATTATAAGAGCTGGCTCATAAAAAGGAGTGGTAGATGGGACCAAAAAACTCCCTGACTTTTAAAAGGAACACAGAGGTAAACATAAAATAAATACAATGCAAAGGGAAGATAACATCTAATAAATACTTATTGTTCACTGGCCTCCTATGGTCAGGGTTATGATGCATTAAGCAGTTGGTACCTGTTTCTGTAGCAAAGCACACCGTGCTCTTAAGAAGCTGACTTGAGGAAGGATCTGCTTTAAAATTCTGCTTTTTACTCATTCTACATAAGGACATTGATACTGCTATAACATATGCAGCTTTCATACTCCATTACATTCAAACAAGCTTATAACATATCCTAAAAAATGCCATTTATTTCTGTGTTTATCACCATTCTCTACAGCTTCCTAGATACTCTTGTCTGGTTGGTTAATTAAGACTATAGGCACTATTAAGAATTTCAATTTCATGGGTATGGTTGTTGTAATTTCCCTTGGAAATTATGAAGGCATTGCACTGCATAGCGCCATCAGATCCAGGCAGGAAATTATGCAGTCCTTTTCCACATTTTCAAAACTTGCTTTCCAAAGCCATGCTTGTTTTAAAAAAAAAAAAATTAACTGTGACATACCACCCCATCTCTTACAGGAAATAGTGGAAGTTAGTTATATCTTTAAGCTCTTTTCTTCTCAGGCTAAGTAAATATTCCTTGTGAAAACCATTTTTAGGATTCTTGTCCTTGTCATCCTCATTGTGTTCCTGCTTGCCATCAACAGATGTTTTGAATGCCATAATAGCAAGAGTCATGTGCACCTTGTTATCTTCTCAGGAATGTGCACATCTTTTTTTCCTGTTTCGGTTTTTCTGGTTTTTGCTTTCTGCCTCTCATACATTTTACTTGCTCCGAGAGCAAACGGATTTCCTATTTCTTTTTTTTATGGCCAGCTTGTGCCAGTCTATCATTTTAACTTGTTTATCCTGCATTTCAGGATACTATCCAACCATCCTACTCAAGGCTGACAACTTAAGTTTTTAAAGAAAACACTGGTGTACTCAGAGGTGGATGAGCCTAATTTACAACCCATTTCAAAACACCTCATGAAGATTTAGCCAGTTGAATTTAAATCTGGCAGTACGTTTCTTATCTGCTGTCTCTACAGCTCATTTACTATAGTTTAACACATGGATAATGAACATTCATCCCTCCTGTCCTGTACACTGAATTCTATCATTTGACAGGAATTTATGAATGCTACGATTATTGATCGAAAAAATTCTTCCTCAATGCTTAAAATGCATTTTAACTCCTTCAGAATCATGACACTCTAGCTAGCAAAATGTAGTACATGGGGGAAAACTTAGATGAATGGTCTTCAATTACACTGAGTATTAAAAGAATAGCAAAGTTTTGAACTGTAAATCAGATGGCTTAATTTGAGCTGACTGAATGCAATTGGAAATCCAATGAAATCCAACATAGTAACTTAAAACATTTGCCTTTGAAGCATCTGGTTTCCTCTGAGTTCCTTAAGTACCCTGATTCTAATCTCCAAAGCTATTGTAATGACCCACCCTTAAACCATAAACAGTTTAAGCAGCTGCCTAGATGCTCTGATAGCCGATCTGTTTTCATCGCTAACTGGCAGGGGCGGAAAACCATCTACTCTAGAGTGTGTGCTGCTGTTAAAAGCACAACCGATAGAAGTTATGTGCTCTTTGCAAAACCACTCCTCCCTCGAAAGGCAGGGGAGAGAGGAGGGAAGGTCAAAGAATGTACTTACGCAAAAAAAACTTGGCAAATGAACCGCTCATCTAGAGGGAACTAAACAAACATTGAAAGAGCACTTCACTTACAAGTACGAGATAGCTCCATGCCCTTGCCTTTTCAAATATTTTACAAGCAGGAAATTCCAATCACGAAAAGTACAGCAGAGTGTGAAAGCAGAAGCGCAACTGTGTAACTCTTTTCATGTTGTCAACATTCAAAGTAGATGGATGAATTCTGTAATCCTTCAAGTGTGGCCTAAAGGGAATCTTCCCAACCAAGCTTCTCTAATTTGGTTTTAACTTCCTGCTTCCTTATGTCACTCAGATTGAGTAGGTTCAGAAGTGACTTGGCATATTGCTGGATCTGGCCTGTGCTCGTAACAGGACTGTGCTGGCTATAGTCCCTAAGGCTTGAATTCCCGTTTTCTGTTGCAACGTTTTGTTCTGCGGACATTTCCAGGGAGGTAGAAAAGGATACTGAGCAAATGAGGTAGAAGCTTTTCTGCTTGAGCCGGGTGCTTAGGTAGCAATCTGCAACAGCAGGTGATAAGCACAGAAAGATTGACATTTTGGTGAGGGGTTCCTTCAGCAAACTCAGAAAGACTCTAAGCAAACAGGAAAATGGAATAGGCAGGTTTATATCACTTGAATGCTGCTATTCTTATCAGAAATTAAAAAGAATTCTTTTTCTTCAAGGGGCAGGGTTAAATAACATGCACTTTCACCAAACAAAATAAAAAAACTGTATAAAGGGGAAGATGAAGAGATTGTACTTGAAAAATCAGGTGTGAAATCTATGAAAATTTCTCAGCTTCACGGCACTCAAACGCCGTTTTAGTCAACAGAAGTAGTCTCTTACTGAAGTAAACTTGTTATCAATACTAATTAACCAGTTTCTACTGAATTTGGAACATGCCAGAAATGTGGTATGAACAGTTGAAATGACTGCCTTTTACGCTTGCAGAAAATAACACAATTCTATCATTCTGCAGTGTGGGCTATTTAGAGTTCCAGCAATCATGTGGTGCTCTTACTAGTTTTCTGTTACATTACTCATACATTCATATATTTTAATTACTCTATAAATGAAACTCTTATGTAATTATTGCAGTTGAGCAGTGGGTTGGACAAAGTGACTTCTAGAGGTTTCTTCCAACACAAATTATTCTGTACTTCTGGTACGTATAGAGAGCAACTTACATGTTTACTGTTTTTCACATGTTCGCTGACAAAAGTCCTAAGAAATCTCTGCTTTTTCTTGCTCAGCAACAAGTACAGAAATCTTCAAACAGACTATCCCCAGGGAGGTGTGTGTGTCAATTACAGAACTGTACCACTTTGACTTCTCTATGCTGTCCTGTATAGTATTTTTAATATATTATATCTCAATGCTACAGTCAAGCACTGCTTCTTGTGATAATTTTTTTTTGCACTGCATGGAGTATTCAGTAGAGGCTTTCACTGTCGACTGCAGGGGAGGCCATGGCAAACTCCTAAGACAGCACCGTTAGAAGACAAATGAGTAACAGAGGTGCTTTTAGAAAAAAAAAATACCTCCCTCTTAAGGGAATGCAAAGATACTCTTCTCTTAGAAGGAAGGGAACTGAGGTATCGGCATCTGGTTTATCAGGGCCACAGCAGGTGAATCAACAGCTTCTTGCGACTCATTCCTCTTCCCCCAGACACACAAGGCTCCAGAAACACTTTTACTGAAACAGATTTTTTATGAAGTTTAGAGGCAGAGTATTTTTAAGGAAAATATGTTACTGAAGTGTGTTCTGGTTGCTTCTAAGGTCATGTTTCCACTAAAAGGCAAAATTTAATTTATGTCTAGTAGTACTGCTTATTCCTGCCTTATCATAATTTACTATGATTAAGCTTATTTTGTATTGTTCATTTGGAAATGATCATTTTCTTAGAAGCCAAAATGTAGATACTAATTTACTGGTTTTATTACCATGTAAATAATGAGATACTTCATGCAATAAAACACAGTGAAACGACCATACCATAACTGCTGCCATAAGAAACCACTGAAATACAAAACATTCATATCAATTGCGGATGTAAGTTATCTGACATTTTGTTTAAGCAGCTTTCTTACGAAACCACAGTAAGAACCAGCCCTTCAAGGATCGTTAAAAAGAAATAATGTACCCTTCAAGACATTAAGAAACGAGAAAACTCAGCTTCAGAATAAAAAAAAAAAGTAGAAATAGTGAAGCTGGTTATGGCTGTCTTCAACTCTCAGTACACTCTGATAAAAGGTATACCACAGAGAGTTAATGTACTAAAGCTAACTGCTCTCTTTAAAGATACTCTGAGTGTTTTATTCCAAGAGCAATAGAAGTATGTATTTTTTAAAAAATATGCATTTACTGCATATGCATAAGGAGCATATAAACTGGAGCAAAGGTACTAACAACCTGGGGAAGGCTCACGTAGGCCATTTTGCCCTTGGTGGGGAGAAGGGCTGGATCTTTGTAAACTTGTTGAACCAGTCCTGAGGCAAAGGGCAGCACTGGGAGGACATGTAAGTTTGGGTCAAGAAAACAGCAGATTCACATTAGTAAAGGGTCATCCATGACCGACACAACTTTGTGTAATAGTGCAGGGACTTGAACACCTGAGCTCCGTACACTGAGTTTCAGGCTTCCCATACTAGTAAAGTAAAACCTCGAAGCACAGGCATCAGAGTATAAATCAGTTCTTGCTGCACATGAGAAAGGCTTCCAGCTTTTGATTTGAACTGATACAATTTCTGGTCTTGTCATGCCCCAGAACGACAGCGAAGGTGTGGATGTTATAAATCCAAAAGGTCTCAGAGACAATTCACAGAGAATCAAGAATTCACAAAATAAGAAAACTGTACATACTAATCAGGTATGGTTTTTTCTTTTTTTTTTCTTTTGAATATCCTTATGTAAATTCATAAACCTCAAATTCAATGTCAGTAATTGGCTGTGGTAATAAATCCAAGACAGATATTTTAACAAAACCTGAATTTGATTTAAAATTCATAAACTGACAGGGAAACGAGTTCTGTTCTCAGAAATACATGAAGGAAAAAACACAGAAAATCGACAGGACATGTAGGATTCAGAAAAATGTTTTCTAATGTCATAATGGCTTCATACAAGATACAAAAGAGGCATCAGGAATGGTGATCAGAGGGAATACTATGGACGAGGAGTTGATATAGAAGCATTTTCTCCCAAGACGTTGGAAAAAGAGAAGCTGGAAACATTTGGTTTAGTGATACAATCTTCGAGTCAGACACGGCATACATATTATTAAATACCTACTCATCCAAAATAGGGGAAATTTCAGACAAACACAAACTGCAGGCAACAGCTCTGATGTACAACTGACCAGAGAAAGAACAGGAGAATACAATACAGATGACTTCATAATAAACACATCCATTTTGACTTCTTTCGACTGTACATTTGTTTAAGCTCACATAGTGAGTAGCTCACTATGAAGACATGAGAGTCAGGTTAAAAAAAAAACACAGATATTTTACCAGTGTCATGTATTAATATTTTCACATCCACACTCCAGAAATAATCTGCTACTCTAAAAGTTCCATTAAAAACTTCTAGTGATTTCTTGTGTTGTAATCATATCTACTTGCCAAGTTTGGTGATGGTATTGAAACAGCACGTAAGAAATAGAAGTTTTCTCATGCTGTGGATATTCTTTTCTATCTTCCAATATTTTTTTCATATGATCAGAGGCAGCAAAGGCATGCTGCCAAAGAAATGCCTCTGCTGTCAAAGTTGAAGTGATTCCAGATTTACAGTAGTGGAAAGGATCACTTGGACTGTTCTGATATACATTCCTGGGAACTAGACCAGGATCTGAGATCTTAGGAGAGGAAGGTGGTAGACAGTGCCTATGCCTTCCTCTTCAAAAAAGCTAGCAAAAAAGAAAATGTCAAAACAAAAAGAATAAAAGGACATTCAGAACTGATTGAAACTGTTGAAAAATGGAGAAAAGTAGTGGCAGTCAATGAAAGCTTGATTTTAATCAAAGAAATCAATTTCCCACTGAAAAGGTTCAGCTGGAAGCATTCAGTCACTACTTTGTGCAAGTGTAGTAGAGATAGTTATACCCACACCGACACTTTCTCAGGCACACTGTGACTGAGGCAGAAGAGTTTATTTTGAGGCTCTGCAGAGTATGGACTTTGCTGTGCCCCTGCTGGCAGAAGTCCACGCGCTCCGTGCAGCCCTTGGGTTAGCCTCAGCAAGGGCCAACACTGCCCAAGAACCAGATCTGATGTCATGTTTGGCCATGAAAAAAGAAGAAGAGGGGTTTGGATCCATTCTCCCTTTTCCTTGTGTGTCTGCATAGAGTTAGACACAAAGTGATCTTCGATTTCAGATTTTCTTAACACCTTTTAATGTAGAGGTAGGAAAGCATTTGTGACAATAAAATAGCAACATAATAATATTCTGAGAATATTTAAATGCATTGTAGACAATGTGAAAAGATGTAGATTGATGCTTTTTATATTGAGATACTCAAAAGAAAAAATAGGTTAGACAAACAGTATATTTCACAAATTCAAAGAGCCAGAGCCCAGGCTGTGGGTGATCCAGGCGAGCTCCTGGCCCGGGGAGGATGCTGTGGCATGGGGGAGAGCGATGGGGGAGCACGGTCTGGCCTGGGCAGTACATGAAGCGGGGGACACTGGGAATGGTAGTGGGGATGGAGGCAGGAGGTGTGGGACATGGGCTTCGAGCTGTGACCAGGAGAGAGGACATGGTGCCACAGGGAGCGTAGGTGCCTGCAAACGTGAAAGCATGGCTCTTCGACCCAATCGACTCCTGATTTATAATGTAGATTCAAAAATCTGTGAGAAGGACTGGCATGCAACATACTGCAAATTTAAGCCCAGGAATAAATGATATTTCAATCCTATCAGCACCCAGTGTCCTTCAGGTGAGAAGCCCACCTCCTACAGCCACTGACAAGAGTGCTCCCTGTTACCAAAATAATAGCAACTTAGTAGGCGGCAGCATCTGCATTTTTCAGGTTTGCTTTATTTCACAGTCAAGACCAAAGACAGAAAGAAATTGAGTTTAGCAAAAATGCAGATGTAAGTTACAGTGCAGCTCCACAGAACCACACGACTCCCACCACCCCTCCAAAAACTGCAATCAAGAGGACTGAGAGAGTCCTGTCCTTGTCACGCTGAGCTTTTTCCTAGGGGAACGAAAAGCAGCTTCTACATACATACTCCTCCACACCATTTTAATTACTGGCCGTGTGTTAATTTTGCCTTTGAGCTGGTTCAAGTCTCTCACTAGGAACCAACCGAGGGCTTTCCAGGACTTTCAGCAGCACCTGCAGCAGGAACGCCAGACAGAAGGCAGGGGCCAGGGCAAGGTCCGCAGTGGGCCTTGCTTCACACAGCAGTTTGGGGAATGCTGTTAGCACAAATAATAGTGACACAAAACAAAAAGTTAAACTCACCTGCAGCCTGCCACTGTTCCAAGTGGCTGGGCACAGCAGGCCAGCTCCTCTCGAGAGGGTTGGACACAACCACCAGCTCAGGAAAACACTGTCTGCCTTCACCGTGGTCCTGACTGGACACCCAAGGGCAGGCGACCAATCATGCCGCCCTGGCACAGCATTAAAACGAGGAGGCGTGAGTGTGGCACAAAGGGCACTGCTGCCTTTGAATGTAATGGTCGCCTGCCCCAGGTTGCTGTCCCCTCCGCAGGCCCCACCATGAGCATGGAGGTACATACCCATGGGACAGGCGCTTTCCCTCTGCCCCTCTGGACCAGGCTGGGGGAAGTAACGGGGGGTGAGCACAGCAGCCCCCACGGGTGCGCCGAGCAACTTTGGGGGCTGTGCTGCTCCCAGCCTCCTCAAGGACAGTCCTCGAATGTGGTGGAGGTCAGACTGTGGTTGTTCAAAAGCTTTAATGCAACCAGGCTTATGTGGATTCAGGTGGCAAAAAGGTGTGTTCCTGATGAAAATGTGCTATCATCTGGACAAATTTCAAGTCTCTGCTACAAAGCCCATGGATGCTAGCTCTCTTTAAAGGATCGTTACCTGTTACCGTTTCCCAACAGCTTTTCTTAAGAATAAATTTATTGGCTTAGTTAAATTTTTAAAACAATAAGCCCCACCCCTTTAACCATTCTCCATACATAAAATTTCCACCATACTAAAGTTCTGCAAAGAGAGAAGCAACAAAAACAGGGGGTCGTCAACAGGAGGTGCTGGGCAAGCTGGCTAATTAGCAGCTCTACTATCCCTACCCACAGCTCTCCCCTTTCAGTGGTACTCTGTATGGGGCCCTCTTCAGCTCTGAGTAACACTGGTGGGTTTTTTCCCCTTTATTTCCCCTTTCAAAATGGTGTGGATGGGTTGGGAAAGTTCACAGCCATGGTCTAACCACTGGGTTTGCCTGATACTGATCACAGCATTGGTGGCAGACAGGAGAGATGGAGCCATGCACTCAGTGCAGACAGGAAAGTCTTGAGACTGCTTCAGCCATCTGCCAGCGGGGATCTGTTTTTTCGCACCTTACTTAACAAGCGTGCACCCCTCTCACAGCTTTGGCACCGATCTGTTTTCCAGGAGGATGAATACATCAATATTGAGAGCGATCTGCATGAAAACAAACGTGACTCAGTAGATGATGAGCAACCACGCTTGAAAGGGTAACGTCTTTTGGATGAGTAAATTTTCCACTCATTTCATCCTGGCCTAAGCAATAAGCTGCCAGTGTTTTTGCTTCTGGAGCGACAGCGCTAAATTTCACTGCCATACTCCTATGCTACACAGACCTTTGTATTGCCTAGCAATTTGTGTAACACAGAAACACATTGTATTTAAAATTATTATACTTTTCAACTGACATGTGTGATCGTGGAACTATCCTTCTAAAGCCTTGCAAATGAAAGGAGAAATATTTTTTCTTTTTGTACATTAAGTACTTTTCCAACATTTCCATAAGAGCCTTTTTTAAAGAGAGGTCTTAAACAGTGATCTCTTTCAGGAAGTTAAAGATTCATTATTGTCCTTCAGTTTGCATAGCTATTTACCCAAGTGCAAAATAAGAATAGAATAGCTGTAAAAAAAGCCAATTTGATGGAGCAGAATTTTTACACTTCGTTAGCACTGGTGCCGAGTGACCACACAGTGAAAGCACACATCTACATTTTACTTGAGGATTAGTTTTTTTGGTGAAAACTACAAACCCTGTATAAGACATTAAAAAAATTAAGATACAATACTTAAAATTATGTTTTAATGTCTTAGTGTTTTTCTGTCATATTGAATCTTCATATAAACCTTCACAGAAATCATACTGTACTTTTCCCCTGATTTCTATGACTGCATTCTGTTATACAGTGCACCATTTCAGCTTTGAACCTGTCTTTCTATCAGCAGATTCTAGGAACTCGCTTGCTGGATATTTTAGATAGGAGTTTGTCTCACTCAAATTGGACTACTTGGAAAGGTCTCATGCCTGTACAAATGATACACTTACATACAGAAGTAGTTGTGAAGATTTTAATTATGCTTTCAAGTTGTACATAAACAGAACTTAAAGACTTGTTAATATGATCAGGTTTACTGATGACATCATATTAAAATACTGCTTCAAAAATCTAGCAAAAGTATTTAGAAGTCACTTAAATATTCTCTCATTTCTCCTCTCTGTTCTTTGGAGATTTGTCATTCCTTTAGCAGTACATAACATGAAACACTTTCTTGTTTAAAACATTTAAGGTCTGGTCTAGCAAAAACAAAAGCTGAGATTCAATAGATCAAACATCCAAGTTTGATAAGCCTCTCCAGCGGCAGGCATCCAGCTTCTCCCCAGAAGTAAGCTAATTGCACAGGCAAGTGTTGGCTGTACAAGGTTAGTGGGGTCTCTCCCCCTCAAACTCTGGCCCACAGAGTCACTCAACAAGAGGCATCTCTGCACAGAGATGGGTTGAGTTGCGGCAGAGATGAAGCCTGTGTGGTTTTTATTCATTCCTGTTTATTTGTACTCCCATGGAGAGCCGTGGGATAAATAAGGTTTAATTCACAGGGCTTACTGTTCCCTAGGTCCCCTTGTTCTTCCATCAGCAGCAGGTACCATTGCCTCAAGCAGTGAAAGCCCCTTGTAGGCTGGAAGCTGAAGTGCACTGCTCTATTCTGATTACATTCAGGCTATGGCTTGTTCTATGCTCTTCGGTTTTGTACTTGGTTTTGTACTTTGTCTAGGTTTATTTTTATGTTGAGCACCTGACAAGGGCAATGGTATCTCTACCAAGTCATTTTTTGCAAATTAGCTCCTAAAAGCAGGCACTAATGTGATCTAATGTGTTCCTTGTATCTGCTCAAAAGGGGCATTCACAAAGCGTGCCTCAATTTTGAATGTCATCGATTTCTTTCAACAGATAGTACTGAATAGCCTGTGGTCTGAGACACAACCCCTTTGAAAGATCAGTCTGTTGATAACAAGGATTCATTACATGTGCAAGGTGTTAACATTCACTTATAGAGTACATGCAGACCAGAAAAAGGATTTCTGAGTTGCAAAATGCAAGCAAGAATAGTTTTGGCATATAAAAATATTTCACATTAAAGTACTCCTTTAAACGTGCTTAAGTGATATCTGCTTTTTCAACATCTTTGGTTAAGTAAAAGCCATCAGCAGCATGCTGCACTTTAAGCCTATAGGATCAGCTTTTAGAAAATAATGTTTCCTTAGTTAAATTAACCAGATTTCATAAGGAAGATGTTTTTTCTGCCACCTTTCACAACAGAGCTGCATATTTATTACATATCTGCCTAAACATTTAAGATATCCTGGTACCAAAGTGATAATCACTTAAAATAGTAAAATAACAAGGGAGAGAGAGATGTTAGAGCAAAGAAGAGATTACAAGGAATTGTAATCTTAAAATAACAATTTTAAATGCCAAAGGACTCATAAGTAGTGGTAACAGATAGTAGACAATATTTTTTCCTTTTTTTGGTTGATGGATGAACCATAAATTTGATAAAGTAACTCTGGCTTATTCATGCATCTGTCTCTCATTTCTCCTTTCCTTTCTTTTCCTGTTGTATCTAATCTCTCTGCTGAGATTGGGTAGATAACCTAATGTTCTTACAAGTAAAAAAAAAAAAGAGCTATGATTTGTGAGGCAACAGGAATTCCCAGAACTAAAAGTGAAATATCAAAAGCAATAAAGATTTCTCAGAGACCCTGTTACTCTCTGTACTGGTGAAGGAGTAAGTTCCTGCTCTGCTGTTCTGAATGCTGATATGAATTAAGTTAACATTCCTTGTTTCTCTCCAATTTCTTTCAAATTAATTGATTTTTTTTTTTAGTACAGAAAAGAAGGGTATTTGTGCTGAATTTTCATGTGCATCTGACTCCAGCTGCATCTAGTTTCCAAACAAGTACGGTCTGGATAATTAGCATCTCTAAATATAACGTTGCCTTTATAGACTGTAGGGTGTGAGGCACCGCTTTAGAGAGACAGAGCTATAGCTGTGGTTCCTTTTTCAGCTTGCACAATACGAGGATGTTTACTTAGCTACAGCTTTTTTAACTGAAATACATCCGCATCACCAGCATACTTAACACCAGAAATCTGTGTTGAATTAACTCCTTTAACTGCTATTTCCCTAAATTTCAGCCTCCCTCATGAAATCACTCTGTTACCCTTAGTGAGATGAGAAAAGAACGAAAGTGAAGTATGTAATAATTGGAAGAACAGATACTAGAATAGAACATTCAAATATAACAAATCATTTTAGCTTCTATGAACTAATGAGTCTTAGATGAAAAGTTAACATAATTAACAACCAAATTTTCAAATATCCAGAAACATCTATGCACACTGTAATAAGGTTTTGGATGGATATTGGTTATTTTGCACACACAAATGCAGCCTTAGGCCTTCGCAACTATAGCAACACTACTGCTCCACATAGCAATGCTGGGCTGGCTATATTAACAATCTTTGTGGGTCTAGTAATGGGCACTGAATCTTTAACTACCTATCCAGTTTGCACTAACCCTGTTGGCAGACGTCACAGAAGAGCTGTGCTTCAGAGGCTAGCCCAACTGACCTGCTAACTTCGGCCCGTTGGATAGCTGATAATATTGGTCCATTAGATATCTGCCAGATTTTCTTTTTTACTTGTCCAACATCAAACCAAAGAAGTCCCCCCCAAAAGCTCTGCAGATCTCAGCACAATCTTCTTTGGCACTTTGGGATCCAAATTTAACCCATACCAAGTGTAGCATACTCCAGTGGAGAAATTTTGATCAATTTAACCTGATCTTCCTGTGCAAATTTCTCTTCTTTTTTATCTACAGCTTAAGTTTCTGTTCTGTTTTTTGCATTTTCCTAGGCATTTAGAAAAGAAATATGATAAAGCCTGTGAATTTTGCAAGAAACATAAAACCAGAATTCACTACGTGATCTATGGAATTTTAATAACAGGTACAGTATATTACACCCAGGGTTGCTGAAGCCTTATTTATTTATCTATATGAGATTATAAACTGTGCCTGTCTTCTATCTGCTACAAAAAACTCATGACTGTCTTAAAGAATGCATTTGAAAGGAGGTAAAAGTTAATTTACTCCCAGAGAAAGCTCCAGATCGCAAAACCTCCGCTCATTCCCAAATTTAACAAAAGCAGAGACCTTGCTACACTGCTTCTCCAGCATGTTTCAGCTCTGACTAGCAATTACATTTGGGGTAAAAGGGTAGTTCAGTCTTTGTGTCTACTCCATTACCAGCCTCCTCCAAGAGGCCCGTTAAATTACAGTTTTAGGAACTTGCCCAAAACCATGAAATCACATTAAAAAGAGTCAGGCACCAACTTGGACTGAACTTAAGTCAGCAGGCTAGAAATGAAAGTTTTCTGTTCTGACCCATATCACTTGATATCCACAGCAAATGTTTACTAGAGGAATGTTTTATGTCAGCATGCACTATAAAGTTATTCAGATGTTCTTCTTTGCCCCTTTCCTAATTAGTCAGTAGGTTGGTTTGTTTCCTTCCACTTCACCAAGTTTCTTTTTGACATCCTCCTATTTGAACACTGCGAACACGTAGACCTAAAATATGTCTGTGTGATAGGCATCAGCATACCATAAAGTGGCTATAAAAGGGCCGCTTGCGTGCTGAATAACCTGCCCTCCTAGCATCAGCTCATCTTGCTTTGTCATAGTACAGACATATCTTGGCTCAAGAAAGCGAGAGAGTTCTAAGGATATGTCAGGGTTTCATGCATTAATTCCATAAAAAAACAACTTGCCTTACAAAAATCAGTAGTTCTTCTCCTTATTTGCCATAGACAAAATCAGATTATTATTTACAAGAACTGAATATTTCATTGGCCAGCATGTATTAGCAATGAACCTGCCAAATGACAAGTCATTTCACAGCTACTTTATGAAATAAACTACTCCTAAGCTTCCCAATTACTTGAGAGGGCCATCAAATCAGGCAATTGACAAATGTCTCTAAGTGTTTCTTCTAGTTTTATGGGATAAAGTCATCCTCCTGTGAAAGAAGGAACAAGACCCATTGTTCTTAATTCTGTTTTTACACAGGAAAAAGCAGTTCTGTAGACGTGTTTAATTTTCCCAAGTGATTAACATGTTTGATATGAACTTGGCTTGGCCAAAGCATATAAACTGCTCTGACAGGATGAAAGCCACCTTTCATATCAATGAGCATATCGTAAGTAACAACACTACCTATGAAAGCTAAATTTTTCAGTATTTAAGCCGAGTCAGAAAAGCACTTAAAAGATAAACACAGGCCTGATTTTAAGCACATCCTTTACATTTAAGATTTGATTCTGTTTTGAAAAAGACCAACCTAACTGACATGTATATTCTTGTTTCTGTGACAGCATACTTGGCGGTAGTTATTGCAGCCTGCAGCTTGAATTTTCAGAGAGCCTTGCCACTCTTTATCATCACTGTCCTAGCCATCTTCTTCATCTGCTGGGATTTTTTAATAGCTAAGTATGAAGACAGAATTGCTGCATTCTTTTCCCCTGGAGAAAGATATCTGGAGAAACACTGGTTTTGGCTGAAATGGTAAATATTAATTACTTCCTATTTATGCAGAAGGACAAAGCATTAGTCAATTCAGCCCTATAATTTTATTTCATTTTACATCCCCATAAGCACAGGGAGATGGATCGATCATACAAATTGCAATAAGATCAAAGAATACATACAGAATAATTCAATATTTTCCAGTTTATAGATTTCAAGCACACCTTTAAGATTGCAATACAGTAGCTGGGTATCAAAAACCTTGACAGAAAGTGTAAAAAAATTCCTCAAATTGATATATGACAAGTTTGTTGTTGCAAAAGAACATGTTCACAGAAGTTCAGGTGTATTGTAGCCTTCTGCATTCATTCTGCAAGCCAGAAAGTGCCTTACTGTCACTTGTTCAGAGAGCTGTGAGATTCGTAAAAGTCTTAACAACTCTAATGTATGCAAATTGCTAAAGACTGAAGTGTGTTATCTAGACACTACTTGTTCACATATCCCTATAGCGATTTTTACTTGACCTTCAGGAATCAAAACATGCCAGCCACATTTAGTGTCATAATAAGATCATACAACTTTATTTGGGATGGTGGACATTCATCTGGTAGATAAATGGTAGATACTTAGATCTGGTAGATACTTATTCCAAGTATTCCTGAGCAGTTATCAGGAACATTTAAGTTATTCCTGGGAAAATGGGAAGCCAAAGGAAGCTCATAGACCAAAGAAAAGACCAAATGAAATCTCATTAAAAAGGAAAAGGAAATTGGCCAGCTGCCTTCTATCTCAGCTAGGTCACCTTCTATCTGAGAGAGAAAGAGCTCTAAGGAGGAGTCATTCTGGGCTCAGGAAATGTCCCAACTTATTCTTAAGATTTTGAAATGGTTTTGCCACAGGAGCAGGAATTTCTAAGAAAGATGCTATAAAGATTGTGGTCCTTCTGCTCAGGAGCCACATTAGAGAGTAGTCACACACAGGCATCTCCATTAGACGATCTCTTTGGGGGAAGGAGCAAACAGAACAGGAGCACCCTGATAAGCAGATGGAACAAGCCAGGGGCAGTAAGTGCTGTATTACCTGGGCTGCAATCCTTAAATTGTACATATCACAGATTAAGTCTTTAACTGTAGATCACGGATTCCTCCAAGAGACAGAAATTCTCTCAGGTGTAGAAAGCATTATTCAGCATTGCAATGTCCAAGTCATTTTGTAGGGTT
Source organism: Aptenodytes forsteri (assembly GCF_000699145.1). Classification (NCBI taxonomy): domain Eukaryota; kingdom Metazoa; phylum Chordata; class Aves; order Sphenisciformes; family Spheniscidae; genus Aptenodytes; species Aptenodytes forsteri. The sequence continues at coordinate 2,870,847 of NW_008794083.1, forward strand.
GGCCTGCAATATTTTTGATCCAGGTCTGAAAACGGAATTTAGGTATCTAGCTACCACTGAAATCAGTGGAAGCTAAACTACTGTTAGACACAAGTAACATTAAAGAACTGGGACTATGTTTAGTTTTCCCCTCTGTAAATGGGATGATGTATTTCCTTGCCTCTCAGTCTGTTGTTGTGGTAATTACCTTCAATATGCAAGCTGAACACAGTTCTGTGATAGTGGGGATCATAGAAACACTGGACACAGATCTTGTCATTGTTTCTGAGATAGCTAAAATTGTTGTAATTAAAATTTATTTTTCTAAACAGACTACTGCCATTTACAAAGAAGTAAACAGTTTATAACCTGCTCCTCAATAGTGTGTGTTTCATAGGTCCACCAGTTAAACAGCATACTGCAATTCATAAAAACCACAGCCTGTCTTGCCCAGAGCTAAGAAAAGATTCAATGAAGAAGACAGGAAAGGAAAAGGAGGATGGAGTGAGAAAGGAGGGTATCTTCTCACGCTTCATTTAATAGAAATAACTCCCAGAAAATAGTCACTCGTGCTTTATTGGGTTTCCCCCACACTCTGACTTTGGGGACATGGTTGGAGGACATTTCTTCTGGATGCCACCAAGGGATGTTGTTATCAGAGTTGCATCAGCAAAGGCAGGTTCCTGTTTGTGTAGAGCTACACGTTTCAGCTTAATACATTGCTCAGAGAGTTCGTTCACAGACAGAGTTGTAAATGTTGCGGGGAGGGGAAGGGGAAGGAATACCTGGTCTTCTTTCAGGATGTCATACTTGACACTTTTTTTTTCCTAGGGTGTTGTGTGCAGCTCTTATTATAACTATCATCTGCTGGCTCATCTTTGACACAGCAAAACAGGGATCCTGCCAGCTGATCTCCTTTGGTGGGCTTGTGATGTATGTTCTCTTGATGTTTATTTTTTCCAAATACCCAACCAGAGTGAGTATTTAGTCCATGTTGGATCTTTTGGGGGGGTTTTGTTCAATGTCTCAAAAGCTATTCCCCTACTCTAGCACCAAGTTCAGTAAGAGTAACAGAAACTCATGAACATCAAAATTCAGGCTTGCCAAAAGCCAGTGATGTATTTCATTTCTGAGGAAAGTAATTTTGCTCTGACATCTTGGGGAGCATGTGTGGGGCTGTACCAGCATCTGGCTCTCACTATTTTGGGAGGCCACTGTGCATCCTTTGTTCCAGCCCTGATGCAGATTGGAACACATTTGCTCCTGGAGCATCAGTGCAAGCTGAGGCAGGCCTGCTCCATGCTTTCCACCCACAGGAGTCTCACCGCAGTCCTCAGGACATCACAGGCACTTATTTGAGGACACTGTCATCACAACAGCACAAATCACATGGAACTGGAGGTGTGCTTCCCTCATGTAGCTTTTAATCCCTCACAAGTTTGATTCCCACTGCAAATGCAGCAGCTGAGGCCAAGCTGAGGTCTTCACTTTTCACTAACCCATTCCCATAGGCTTGTCAATGCCACTTATTTTAATTTTCCAGCTGAGATGTCCACTCTGTACTACTGTGATATTACAAAGGGGTTACTTCAGCCACCACAACTCCCACCTCAGCTTTTACCCCTGTGTGCATGCCTAGCATGCACCACATGTTTTCATCAGTCATATATTAATCCTTTGTCCAGGTCACCAAGTTTCACCAACATTTTTTCAACACTCTTGCATCAGTGCTGAGGCTTTCTTAACAGAAAAAGTCCCCTCAGCAGGGACTAATGGACCTGCCACTCCCCATCCTTTGCATCTGGTGCTGTCTCCAACTGAGGTGAAAACTCATGTATTCCAAATGCTTTGTGCTCTCCCATGGGTCCTCATTACATCTAATTGGCTTGTGTTATTCAAATATCATCTGAATAAATTAGAGAGTGCCATCTCAGCTCTTTGTCTTGTAAATAATCAGATTCAATTTTCACAAAACAAAGATGTTTTCTGAGGCAGCAGAGCAAAAATCTGCAGTGTAGTGAAGAGGGACTGGTCACAGGCAACCACAGTTTTTCCTACAACTGCCTTTATGTCATACGAATCGCAATACCTAACTGTGAGTAGTTCTTAAGTATCAAAGCTCTTTAAAGCTGGGGAACAGAAACAGAGTTGAAATTACCCAAGCACACAAAAAAACCTGTAGCAAAATCTCCTTGTTCCTAGTCCAGATATGTGAAGAATCTGCATGCTTCATTACTTCGTTTTTGATGTTTCCATTCCAGTTAAAAAAAAAAAAAAAGCATCATGTCTGCTGCCCTCATGTACGCCTATTTCACCTATAAACTGTAGCACAGGAAGAACTATCTCTCCTTTTCCTACTACTTGATTACTTGCAGTCTGTAATGGTGAAATGGGCATGTCCGTACTTACCTAGCCAGGCTTTCAGCAGCTAGCTCAGATGGAGACATCCACCTTGCAGAGTTCTCAAATTAGAAGAGGTGATTCACACTCCAAGTCCCCTACAACCTGTTTTGGCAGCTGCTCCTATCCTGTAGTATAGTCAGACAATCCCCTTACATTATTTTAACAAACAACTAAAGTAAATTATTATTTATTTAAATAACAAAATAAAATTATTTTTATTTTTCTGTCCATCTAGGTTACTTGGAGACCAGTATTTTCAGGAATAGGAATGCAGTTTATTCTTGGGCTTCTTATTCTGAGGACAAAAGTGGGGTTTGATGTGTTTAACTGGCTAGGCATTCAGATCCAGGTAAGCTACTGGGCAAAAATTTGTTTTTTATATCACTTTCTGTCTTGAGACTCTTACATAACAGCCAGGCAATTCAAGGGTCCATTTGCCACCGGATGTTTTCCCCTCTTGAGAAAAACTGGGTTCTCAGAAAGGTAATTGACTACCTGAATTCAACCTTCTCATTTCTTTTTTGTCCAGTTAATACACAACCATGTAGGACAGGCTGATGAGTAATGGCCAGAGTGACCCTGTTTCCTAATGGCTTTACCATCCTTGGGCTGAAATTATAACTTGCACCCTCCAAACACAAAACCACTATTGTGCCAGGGCATGCACAGAAACTCTTAGACCTGGCCCAACTCCAAAGCATCCTTGCAATAAACCTGATACACTGAAAAGCCTTGGGATTTAGCAAGGCAGAACCACTGTTGTCTTCAGAGTAGCCACAGTCCTGGCCCCAGGGGCATTTCATAGTTCTCACAACATATAAGAAAATGAATTCAACTACAGGTGGCAAAATCCACAGCTGCAAGCAGCAAAGGATCTCTAGAGAGAGGACAGGATCCGTCTGTAGGTGTCCCTGCAGGCAGTCTGCAGGCACAAAGTTTTTTTAAAAAAGTCCATTACTGTAAAGTAATAAATAAGAGAAATCCAAAATACAGATCATAGAGTACCCACTGAAGGACATTCAGACTTTTCACCCCAGGGATACTATTCACACAGCTGTTCTTCACAGTAAGGATAATTAAGCGCATTTAAAACAAGACAGTGCAGAATGTACTGTCTCTGCGCCGGAGCGAAAGCACAGGTCTGACGTCTCTCTGTCTGCTAATCTGCAAGCAGTGGGAGTCATCTGGGTTTTGTCACCAGGTTCTCAGTCTCCCCTTCCGTCTCCAACTGGAGCGGGTCTGGTGCCCCCTTTTGTTAGCTCCGTATGGCTTACGGTCACTCCTGTCATAACTCATTACTCTAGCTATTACATCTCCATTTTAAACTGTAACATTAATTGCATATGTTGGCATCAGGAGTACAAAAATGCACCACCACATCAGAATTAAAAAGTAGAAGATTTTTTTTAGACTAGCTTTTGGCTACTCCTTTCAAAACTCATTACTTCAGCCATTAAATCTCCATTTTAAACTGTATTGTTTATTGCACTTATTAGCATGAGAGGGAGTGTAGAAATGCACCACAGTATTGGGATTAAAAAATAAATTTTTCTTTTAGTATAGCTTACGGCCTTTATCATGTTGGGTACTGCAGGAAAATGTGCCCTATGCCCTTGCTGTTTATCTACATACTCTGAAGCAGCCTGCCCTCTTGGCAGGGCAAAGCAGAGACCCGCAGTTTAGCCTGACACAGTCAGTGAAGCCTGGACCCATACAGAGCAGAGCACAAGCTCCTTGGACCTCACCAGATCTCTGCAGACAACTAGCAGTATTTGCTTAGTTTTTGGCAGGGACCCGGAGCTTATGGCTAACTTTCTTTGCTTTCTGTCCCTAGACTTTTCTGGAGTACTCTGACACAGGTGCTAAGTTTGTGTTCGGTGAGAAATACACAGATCATTTCTTTGCTTTTAAGGTAAGACAGGTTTTATATATACTGTATGTGGCAGACAGACAACAGAAAAAGGAACAGTATGGCTGGGAAATAAATTGTTTGTATGTCTTGTGATACCAGTGTGCTCACCAGAGAAATCAGCTAAGAGGTGAACTATTCCTTACTGTGTGACACTCCAAACAGAAAATTTGGGAACACCACATAAAGCCCTCGATTTACTGCCATACACCGAGTTAGGTTACACTTATTTGGGCTAATTATAACAACATATATTACAAGTAGACAGAACTTTGGGATATGTTTCTACAAGGAGTAAGTTAAAAGGCTCCTACCTAGTCACTGTAAGAAATATTACCTCCAGACTATCTTCCCCACCTCTCCACAAGTAAAGGTGCTATACCATGCTATGCTGTTCTATCCTAAATTGCTGTGCAGACCACTGCCTCACAGACATTGTCCCTGTATAAGTGGAAAGCCTAGATGTATACTTTATACCAGGTAGAGAGGTAGAAGCTGCCCATGCATAAGCAGGAAGAATTACATTACATTATTATTACATTAATAAGATCCCAGTGAGATTTCCCAGCTCTCCATTAGGAGACCTTGTTGGGAAACTGTTGGAATACAGCATATGTGCTCTGTGCTCTCTAACCTGTACCAGCATCCTGTCTGGTTTTGCTCCCACACATACCCCATGCTATAATACCTGCTTAGGCTGGATTCAAGAACATATAAAGCAAAAAAACCCCAAAAACATCCATGAGAAATTTTTCAGGACTTTCTCGGAGACCATTCTTCTGTCTGGTATTTCAGACACCTGACCATGGACTTACACACCTTTTATCTTCTTTTTTTCTGGAGGTGATATTCCAAACTGGATATTCTTCACATTTAGCTCTTTCACTACTTAAGAAAAAAGATGCTACCTGTAAGATATGCTGCTACTAAGAATAGTCAGAACATCTTAGAGGGGAAAAAAATGAAGCATTTCAGAAAGAAATATAAATTATATTTTAATTGCAGTATTTTTGTACTTTCCTTTTGTTTCACTTTCCAGTCTCCTCTCACCTTTACTCTACTGAGCACTCAAATGACAATTTGCATTCACAATTACATATTTTGGGGGTGAAATGGTTTAATTCCTACCCCCAATGCTATTTTTCCTGTGTTTTTCCACAATGCCTTATGAATATGATTTTTTCAAAGTGATTTTTTTAATGCCTCAGTGGTGATGCAAATTACTTAGCTGACTAAAGCCATAACTAGGGACCAGACAGTCAAAAGTTTGCTTCTGTGTACGCACGCATCCATCAGCCTTATTCTATGGGATAAGCCAGCAAAAGATGTGGAATTTCTAAAGAGGATAACAGGGACAAGTAGGTTATTTTCACACTGAAAAACAAGAAGGCAAAACCCGTGAGCTGATTTTCAGAGCTGCATATGTCTTGGTATAGGTATATACAGGGTAAACAGAGTGGCAGACAAGTGCACAGCAACACCAAAACATGCTCCATCTGCTCCTCCTGTAGAAAGAGATTTTTCTCTTCCAACATCAGTGACAGCCTGCCTATTCTCTCTTGAAACACTTGTCATTTATTTAGAGGTCAAGACAGCCAAAAGTGCTTTTTTGTGTCTTTCAAATATTTTATGAGGTTTGCATGTAGTGCTGAGCTGTCCAAATCTTGCCCCAAGATATTTCAAAGTGCCCTCCAAAAGAGAAATGTCTCAATCTTGGCTTAGCTCTTGAGAGAGAGTAGACAAGTGATAGGGTATGTCTTTGCAGAAAACTGTCAGAGCCCAATTGTATCCATACCGCATCCTTAGCAGTATGCAGGGACACCTCAGTTTCCTGCTAACTCAGATGGACACAGTTACCAGAGCAGACACATCCCTTGCATGCACCCCCTGCATGTTCTGACCCGTCCCACTACAGCCTTTGAGCACATAGTCTTGGAAGCACTAATTAGTCATAAATACATGCATTTGCATGCATAAACTGGGTTATTTTAAATGCCTATTTGTGTATGCAGATGCAGAGTTTCAGAGTTCTGAAAAAAACACCCATATAAACAAGCACACCCAAGTACTTAAGTAGTTGGAAAAAACTTCTTAGTACTAAGTCATCTATCCTGTTGACTACGAAAGGCAAAGTTTGCTTTGAGCAAGCAGAAAGTTAGACTTCTGTTACATCAGTAGCTTCCCTTCTATGCCAGGAGGATTACACAAAGGCTTTGTTTTGAAGGTCAGGCTTTAGGAGTGTCTGAAGCCAGGATGTTCCTTAAACATCAATAGCAACTTCTCCTTTAAAGGAACATAAGGAAAAAGCTGAACATCAAGCCACAAACGGGAGAGGAGTTGTGAGCAGCCAACAATTTCAACTCCCTGCCCTGCATGTAGCATAGGCAATAACCATGATCCGGAAAGTAGCTCTTTAGTAAGGTCAGACCATATTGCAGAATTGATAATAAATATGAAATAACCCAGTTTATAAAAAATACCAATTAAAGAATTTATTTTCTTAGAGGTTGTATTATAGGAAGCATTAACTGCAAAATTTGTAGGCCACATAAATGTAATTCTAAAGAGCTCTGTGATACCAATTCTCCATTGAAATGTTGTGGGACTTTTCAGGGTGCTCATTAAATTTATTCATCAGTTAAAACTTGACTACTTAAAGGTATGTAGCAGGTATCAGGAGCTATACATATTGGAGACTAAACTTCCACACAAGTTTGTCCACAGAGAGAAATATAATTCTAATAGTTTAACCATGCAGGTATAATTACACTGCAGGACCCATCCACATCCACTCCTCCCCTATGGAAACACGCTAGCCCTTTCTGAGGAGTAGGCTTCTGCTGCAGCTGAGGTCCATCTGACTTCCCTGTCATATCTCCTTTTGCAGTTCTCTCTCCACTTTTCTCAGAATTGACAACTGTTTCCGCCTACAGGCTGTAATGGTGTGTGTATATCCAAATTAAACTGGTGAATTTTTTAATGGCAGAAGCAAGTTGGAGACAATCTCTTTGTCACACCCTGTTCAGAGTAGCCACATCTTTGAGGCAGACTTTTGCACTCAGATAATAAGGGCACTGCAGCAGAAAGAGGGAACTGAGAGTCCATGAGACAGAAGAATGTTCTAAGAGCTTTTCTTGCCTTAAAAGCAATTTCATGCAATCAATGCATGTTTTCTGAAAAAAAAAAGAGGGGACTCTTGACCTTTTATTTCCAAATACATTTCACATTTAACCAACAAAGGAAACACTGCCAATTAAGACTGATGTTCCACCATGACCTCCCCCTGCTGTGCAGATATTCTTACACACACAGGGTGTGTGACAGACCCATAGTTACAGAGGGAAGCTGTTCACAGACTCCTTGGATCATCCCCATGCCTCCTTTTTTCCTAACAGTCCTGCCTCCACATACATATGCCTGCCCCCCCGATGCCCTAGCCCTCCAGATCCTTCCTCAAATACAAAGGTTTGCATGGTCTATTCCCCTTCTCACCTCGCCAGATCCTGTACCCGCAGGTCCAGCAAGGCTGGGCTCCTTCCACCCTCCCCAGACCTGCTCCTAGCCTGGGCTCCCTTCACCCTCTGGGTGCTTTGCTAGGTGCCTGACCCTGGAGCACCACCAGAGCTTTCCCCTCCCACTCCCATGCCCCTGCACAGCTCTTCACCATTGAAGTATTGCCCAGACAGGCACACCCCGCTACCCAAGCCCTAAGACTCTCAGAGGGAGCCCTCCGATGTTATTGACCCCGTGCCACCTACTCCCCTGGTTTTGGCACCGCAAAGAAGGGGAAGGAGAGGATGGGGAGTGGGAGAAGACACTCCTGCATCAGTTTTCCCACTCTCGTCCCACCCGCAACATGCAACCCCATGTGGGCCCAGTGCAAAGGCAAAGCTCCTTTCGGGGCTGGTGGAGAGGAGGTGGCTGCTCCATATAGACATGGGACAGAAGGAGTTTTCCTGAGGCTGTTCTCTCCTCTCTCCCAAGTTTCAAAACCACTGACTTAACACTTCAGTGTATTAACACTGTGGGGAGCCTTTCTGTAAAAGAGTTCTGGGTTTTTTCCGTTAAACTAGTTGTTTCATGTTAAGTGCTTTTCATTGCGTTTTCTCTGCAGACAACACAATGGAAAACCCGCTGCAATTCGATGTGTTGCAAGTAGCTTATTTACATTCTGCTTATGTTAGAGTAATAATTTGCCAGTGTTTTCCACATGATTTTGTTATGTCTTAGATAAAAGCTAGCCTGGACATGACAAATCATTACAATTTCTTACCTATTAAATGGTTGCTACACTTTTCTGATGAAGACATAACATAATAGGTACCACATTAAGTCACTGGGGATTTAGGCAGGAGGGTTTAGTTATAAAATAGTCCCCAACTTCTTTATGCAGTCAAGGCACAAATGATCGCAACTGGAAAACAAATTCCCTGTTTTGTAAAGACAAATGCTTCATCCAGAAATGCCTGCAACTACAAAAATGGAAAAGCTTGTTTTAAAGTTATCTAAGGTATTTTCAGAGGAATGTGCACAAGAAACAGGCCGAAGGGTGCTAGCTGTCACCCAGCATAGACAGAACATTGTCTTCTCGCTCCTTCAGCTAAAACCAAACCACAGGTCTCAAACCTGAGAGCTCTTCTCATCCATTTGGAGTGAAAGATGGGAGGACACTCGCTTATGATTTTTACCATCCAGTACAGACAGTTGACCTTTGCCTGTCTAACCACTGCCTCTCCAGACCCATTTCCCTACAGGCATCGTGGCAGTCCCTACTTGTGCCAGGGTATAGAGTCGGCTGAGAGCCAGATGCCTCTCCAGCTAGCACACACTTAGGAACAGGGAAGGGAAATGCCAGGAGAGAAAAGATGGGGGAGAAAGGTGTTACTTTTACTGAACTAAACTTTCTGCTATCACTGCAGGGCAAACCACCCCTAGAGGATCACTGTTGTGTTTTAACCCGGCAGGCAGTTAAACACCACACAGCCATTTGCTCACTCCTCCCCACCACCCCCGCGGT
>NW_008794083.1:2880530-2880759 GCF_000699145.1 Aptenodytes forsteri
ATCAGCGAGCACGCACACCCCAGCCGCTCGCTCACTCGCCCTCCCCCCCCGGTGGGATGGGGGAGAGAACCCGAAGGGCAAAAGTAAGAAAACTCGTGGGTTGAGATACAAACAGTTTAATGATTGAAATGAAATAATAATAGTAGTAGTAATAATAATAATAATAATGATGATGAAGAATATACCAAGTAAGTGAGTGACAAAATAAGTGATGCACAATGCAATTGCA
>NW_008794083.1:2880822-2881422 GCF_000699145.1 Aptenodytes forsteri
CCAGCTACTAGGAAGAAGATTAACTCTATCCCAGCCAAAACCAGGACAATCGCTAAAAGGATCAGAGAATCAAATTAGAGAAAGCAGCCTCGTATTAACTTGTTGAAGAGCACAATGATATCTGTGAATTGTAGTCTCTCCTTTCAGTGAAAGGTTCTGATCACCTAAATTGAGTTTCCTAACCTTTATCAAAATTGCTGGTAGTACTAACTCTCCTCCAGAAAGGCATAGCTCTATTTACTGAAAAGGTCTGAACTAACAAAGTGTTTTGTTCTTTTTCATTCTGTTCCTTGCTTTTATTTGTAATGCATTATTGCTGTCAGTTGAACACACATAAAAGCTTCCTAGTGTTAGTGGTACTGTTTTAACTGTAACTAATCTGTCTGCCTAATTTTGGACCTTTTGGGGGGATTTTTCTTCCTGTTGTATACTAGCATAGAAATGCTGAGATCCTGTGTATTTAACATACTTGTGAATGTGATCAAGTGATATTAGCTTTATTCAGGATGAAAAAACAACCCATTTAATAACCCATCAGTCTCCCCCTCTACTCTGCTCTGGTGAGACCCCACCTGGAGTACTGCATCCAGCTCTGGAGCC
>NW_008794083.1:2883339-2883807 GCF_000699145.1 Aptenodytes forsteri
GGGCAGTTTGGGTCAGCTGTCCTGGCTGTGCCCCCTCACAGCTTCTCGCTGGCAGAGCATGGGAAGCTGAAAAGTCCTTGACTAGTGTAAGCACTGCTTAGCAACAACTAAAACATGGGTGTGTTATCAACATTATTTTCATACTAAATCCAAAACACAGCACTGTACCAGCTACTAGGAAGAAGATTAACTCTATCCCAGCCAAAACCAGGACAATCGCTAAAAGGATCAGAGAATCAAATTAGAGAAAGCAGCCTCGTATTAACTTGTTGAAGAGCACAATGATATCTGTGAATTGTAGTCTCTCCTTTCAGTGAAAGGTTCTGATCACCTAAATTGAGTTTCCTAACCTTTATCAAAATTGCTGGTAGTACTAACTCTCCTCCAGAAAGGCATAGCTCTATTTACTGAAAAGGTCTGAACTAACAAAGTGTTTTGTTCTTTTTCATTCTGTTCCTTGCTTTTATT
>NW_008794084.1:0-4174 GCF_000699145.1 Aptenodytes forsteri
TGCCGGAGGACTTCCTGATCATAGAGAGCTGGACCGGACGTTTGTCTCTATTGTCTGGAGAACTTACGGGTATGTCGGAGGACTTCTGGACCATAGAGTGGTGGACGGGATGTTTTTCTCCATGGTCTGGAGGGCTTCTGTACAGTTTCCAGATTTTTAATAACAACACTACAAGTAAGAAAAACCTTAAAAATAACAACTCTGGTGCAGCAGTAGAAAAATAGCACAGTCATAGGGAGTAGTTTTTATTTTTAAAAATGATTTTTTTCTTTTTTATTTGTTTGTAATAGTTACTCCCCAAGACAATGCCATTTTTCTACTGCTGCTTTTTTTTCTTTCTTAACATTTTAGAAGAGACAGCTCCACCAACAAAAAAATTAAAAAAGGCAAGACCAACATGAAGAAATCAAGCAGAGACACAAAGGCAGACACACAAAAATACCCCTCAAAGAGTAACAAAACAACCTCAAAGACAAACACAGACAAAAAAACCCCCAGAAGACACAGGAGACAAAACAGATGAAACAAAACATTATTGAAACCTTACTGAAATCAAGCTTTTTTAATATACCTTAGAACCCTAACAACAGCTGACTTCACTTCTATAATTTGCTCTTGCTTTATTAAGCTAAGTACACACACCATATTGGCATTCCACCTTCACTAACATAGCTGGATAGTTTACCTTGTTACCTTGATAGGTTACCTTGTTCAGACACAATTCATGCTTTCTATCACCTCATCAACATCAGGGTTTTGACTGGGCATCAATTGTGCCAAAGTAGTTGTCTACATTTCTTCAAAACTACTCAAAAGTTACTAAAAACCTTTACACAGCTAGATATACTTTAGATCTACTTAGGAGCCAGTATGGCACATGCTTTCTTTTAACCTGTCAATGCCTACATTTACCTATAGGTATTGACAACTCACCCTCTGATGCCTAATTCTCATTGAAATTGCTTACTACCTTTATTGCCACAGTAGTCCCTGAGCAAGAACCATCAAGGAAGGCCTGTGACATTTTTTATTTTTACTTACCCAAACTGCTATCTTTACCCATGGGCATGAAAGTACAAAGCTAAGTGGGTGTCTTTAATTTGCAACTGCAGTTATTACTATGACTCTGATAGGGAAACACTATTGCCTGTAATTTTTTTAACCATGCTTATGTTTAAATTGGTCTATTGCTGATTCCAAGTAAGACTTCTGATATCATTTTTTACATTTCATTTTGACCATGTACTTTTATTACAATGATACAAATTTACTCCCTAGTTGATCCAATACTTGCTACTATTAAATTTATTCTCTAACTCATTATTTTTATAAATACATTTCACCTCTAAAAATTCAGCATTACTTTAAGAGTCAGCGCAACTATTTAGTGCCTGTGATTCTCTACCTAGCAGTCTTTTCCACATTTCTTTGCTCCCATAGGTACTCGGTCTATCGCTTCACATCCGTAAGTTTTCCCTCTTTGAGGAGGGATCGCCTCCACAAATTGTATTCCTGGGCAGAAAGCAACAGAGCTCCACTCATCTCAACAGACCCTCTGCTTCCACACCTGCACACAAAAATAAAAAGCAAGAAAAAAAAATTACTACATCAGACACTAAAAAGCCCCTCACAATAATTTACATTCCTACCCATAAACTATACAGTTAGGCCCCCCCAGTTCACGAGCTGCTCCTCTACAACACTGGTGACCTACTCCAATTCCCCACACCTTTCAACTGCAAGATCCTCATTCATCTTCCCATGACCGTGCACTACACAACAGAACTCCCTGCAATGACAGGCAAATGGCACATTCCAGGACAGCGCTCCCCAGGAACGGCGTTCCCAGGGGACTCAAAAAATTCACCCTCCCTGCAAAAACCCTGGCCCGCACACCTGACCTCTGCCCAAAACATTGGTGATGAACATCGCCTCGCAGAGCAGCCGGGACCAGGGAAAAAAAAACCCAGCTGAGGGAGAAAAAAAAAAATCCCCCAGCTGGGTTTTTTTTATTATAGTTTTTCTAAAAGCCTGAAAAGAAAAAAACCTCAACTCCACACACAACCTGCAAAAAAAAAACCCACACATTAAACACACCACCACACAGTTATAAAATGTTAGATACAGTCATCACAAACCACCCCTACACCTCACAACTGATCCATTCTGCCACCAGCCTGCCACAATAGGCCACTGCCCCATGTCTGCAGCACTCCCCAGGGGCCTCAAAAATTGCCCTGCCTATAAAGCCCCCAGCCTGAGCCCAGCCTCTGCCAAAACATTGGCAATGAACATCACCTCACAGACTGGCCGCTAAACAGGGGAAAAGAAACAAAACAAGCTAGGGAGAAAAAAAGAAATATCCCCTTGCCAGGTGTGGGTTTTTTTTTTTACATTTTTTTTTTTTAATTTAAACCTCACGCTCAACATGAAATACAACCTGCATTGAAACACCTCACACATAAGAGGTTAGGCACATTCAGAAGCTAAACACTCCTTGAACAACCAATCACTCCACCCCTCGCTCAAAACACAAGTGTTTCACCACCAACCTGCCACAATGGCATATTGCCCCAGTTCTAGAGCCATCCCTAGAACTGTCTCACCACACACCTCAAAATAACATTGCCGCTCCATATGATTCCAAAGTTTCAGCCTTCTTAACAGCAAGCCAAGGAAGACACTTGGCTTCAATTTGTATGCTCTGGCAAGACTCACTTGAGTATTTTCTCCGGCGATCCAAATCACCCTAGGCCACTGGCAAAACACAACTAAAAAGACTCTACACCCTGCTTGCCAATACCTACTGGCTATCCAAAAAAACAGCGCAAACCACCTCCGTCCAAACAGGCCATGCTAATCAAACCTTGTAAAGCAAGTCACACAGATGCCGACCAATAGCTTGACAAGACCAAAGGTCCATCTTAGTTTTGCATATGCCTTCTAACTACAGCTGGAAAAAAACAAACCCCAGATATTGAGCCCCACATATAAAAGTTAAGCCAAATTCAACATTAAACCCGCTCGACTATCAAGTGAGCTGCCATTCCCAAAAGGCCAGAGCCCAACCTCTAGCACCCACAAAACACAATTAAAGTTACCGTGGCAGCTGTCTACAGCTACTTGCCCAGAGATGGACTGTACAGTCTTTGCCTAAAGAATCTGGCCAGATCAACATGTAACCATATCACCATAAAGCTGTGCTACCCCTGTCTTAAACATTGCAACACTCCTGGGCACGGCAGCTCCAACCCAGACACGCACAAAGACACCTCACACAGATGCCACAAACATGACCATGAGACATGAGACAACCACAACTGAGAAAAACCTCCCATAGAGAAGATGCCTCCAGCAAAGAAACCCTGCACTGCCATGACAGCATAAATGCTCTAGAGCATCCCTGGGAAAAAAGTGAGGCGACTGCTGCAGCCCATGAGAGAAGACTACCATCAAAAACAGAACAATGGATGCAGGAGAAGCCAGGCTTTAAAACCTAAGACCATTAATGATGCAGGGATGAAACCCCTAAAGACAACTATGGAAACAGAACTCTCAAGAGCAGAGCTGTGGGGTCCGCCTGGCTTGCCACCACAAGAGATGACCCCTCAAAAACACCTACACTGCTATTCATGCCAGACAAGTCCATGCTTTAAGCAACAATGGCAAGGTAAGAACAGCTCGACAAGCACTATGCTGATGAGGCAATGCACCTAGTGACCCTCGGGAAGCTACCAAGGTGCCTGCTGACCACAAAAAGCTACGGCAACATAAAGACTTAAGAAAGCGATGGTATAACACACAGAGGAGAGACTACATAAAAGTACACAACACCACAGGCTGGAACTGCCTGGCCCTGCCCATGTTACCATCATGCTGAAGAGTAACCCGCTCCCTTTACCTTCCCAAAGGGGACTGTTCCTGGACAGTCCTCACCCCTACCCTGACTTCATAACCCCTCCTTGCAATTCCCGACCTTGTTCCCTCCCATGCCCTGGTCCCTTAACTTAGCTTTCAGAGGGCCGGGGATCTGAATACATCCTCAAAAAACAAAAAGCTAACTGGGATGTTGCTGCAGTCACCCAGTTGTTGTTCTTCATCTGGGGGGAAAAAAAAAACAACCACAAAACAGTGCCAGTATTCAGCATCACACTGGTTACTGCCAACCTCTTCC
>NW_008794084.1:4482-6540 GCF_000699145.1 Aptenodytes forsteri
CCTTGCGTACCACCTGTAAAAACCAAACAACAGGCTATGTTTCTAACTATACCAGCAATACAACACCTGAAGAACAACTGCTACTTCAGCTCATTAGTCATTGCTCACCTTGCCTGAGTCTGCTCTAGTACCCATATCCCGCTTCGCTCATTGCTTTGCGCCTTCAAAAACCAAAAGCCATTATGCAGTCCTATAGCCACAAGACTCATCTTCCCTCCAACACCACAGGCTGACCCACCTTATTCATACAATCATACGCTACCAGGTCAAATGGACATCAAGGATCATCTGGTCCAACCTTTCTTCGCAAAAGCACGGTCTAAACAATATGACCCAGCACCCTGTCCAGCCAAATCTTAAAAGCATCCAATGTTGGGGAATCCACCGCTGCCCTGGGGAGATCATTCCAATGGATAATTGTTCTCATTGTGAAATATTTTCCTCTTGCGTCCAATCGGATTCTCCCCAGGAGAAACTTGAACCCTTTACCCCTCATCTTTTCCATGTGACTCCTCATAAAAAGGAAGTCTCCATCATCTTTGTAGCCACCCTTTAAATACTGGAACATGGTGATAAGGTCTGCCCTAAGCTTTCTTTTCTCAAGGCTGAACAAACTCGGCTCTCTCAACCTTTCCTCACATGGCCAGCTTTCCAGTCCACTGATCATTGTTGTGGCCCTTCTCTGCACTCTCTCCAGCCCGTCCATATCTTTTGTATAACAGGGACCAAAACTGAACACGGTATTCCAGGTGTGGCCTGACAAGCGCTGAGTACAGTGAGATAAAAAGACTTCTTTATCTCTGCTGGTGATGCCCTTGTTGATGCAACCCCGCATCCTATTGACTTTCTTTGCCACAGAAGCACACTATTAGCTCATATTAAGCTTGTTCTCCACCGGGACCCCAGGTCCCTTTCCACAGCAGCTCCCCAGACAGGTAGATCCCGGCCTGCACTGCACTCGAGGATTATGTTTTCCCAGGTGAAAAACCCTAAGTTTGCCTTTGTTGACCTTCATAAGGTCCTTGTTAGCTGAGACTTCCACCCTATCCAGGTATTTCTGCAGGGTGGCTCTCCCTTCTAAAGCATCCGCTTCCCCACTCAGTTTGGTATCATTGTCCAACTTCATCAGGGTACACCTGAACCCATCACTGAGATCACTAATTAAAATATTAAAGTGTCAGGCCCCATATCGATCCCTGGGGGACCCCGCTTGTGACAGGTTGCCAGTTTGAAAAGGAGCTATTAACCACCACCCTCCAGGTGCAGCCTGTCAGCCAGCACCCCCCACACCACACAGAAGGCTTGTCTAGACCATAACACATGACTTGATCTAGGAGGAGGCTGCCAGAAACCATATCGAAAGCCTTGGAGAAATCCAGATAAACAGAGTCCACCGCTCACCACACATCAACCAAACAGGTTACTTTATCACAGAAGGCCATCAGGTTTGTCGAGCATGATTTGCCTTAGTGAATCTGTGCTGGCTTTTCACAGTCACATGCTTCATTTGACTTCTGATGGACCCCAGGAAAATTCATTCCACAGCCTTCCCAAGGACTTAAGTATGACTGAAGGCCCTATAATTTCCTACATTCTCCTTTAAGCCCTTGCAGTAGATGGGGGCAACATTAGCCTTCTTCCAGTCTTCTGGGATATCCACCAATCTCCACAACTTCTCAAAGATTATAGAGAGCGGCCTCGCAATGACCTTCTGACAGTGCTCTGCTTGCCGCCTCTGTCACTCTTCAGTGCATGGCACATACCACTGCATCTGCAAAAACAATATTGAATGAGTCACCGGTGTGTAGAGCTATAGCTTAACAATTCCAAAGGTCTTGTTCCCATGTAGGAATACCCTCTAGAGTCCAACTACAGCCTGCCATTAAAAGCAAACTCACAACCTTTAAACCCCCCACAAAGAAGCCTTAACACTTTGGAGCTACAATCTGCTTCACTACCCCTGAACAGCCCCTCCCATGTGGCTCTGCTCAACCCCATACAACACTCCTGAAAAGAGCTGTCTGCACAACCTGCTGATGGCTACTGGATCTGAGATGA
>NW_008794084.1:7560-9578 GCF_000699145.1 Aptenodytes forsteri
TGGCACCTAGGATACCAAGAGACACAAAATTACTGTTGCACTCGCAAGACATCACCAGCCCCCGTGCACCTCCTCTCTCCTACCCAGCTCACCTCAAACTCTCAGCCAATTCCAGAGGCAGCCTGCACAGAACCTGCAAAGCCAGAGAGAAACACCTCACTGAGTTGCCATCTAAGAATTTGCTAATAGACATCAACCTGGCCCGCAACCTGCTCACCTTCTTGGACCGCTCATGGGCACATGGTGTCGCCCCTCTGAACCTGTATGTGGCACCTGCAAAAACACAAGCAAAAAGGCACATGGTGAGATAGTACCCAAAACAACAGCCTGCCCGCACCGATCCCCATCTCACACTCGTTTCCCTTGACAGCTCAGCCGCCCGGCCTCCATCAGTTTGGGTTGCCACGTTGAGAATTGCACACCACCTGTAAGACCCAAACAACAAGGGTTGCTTATAAATTCACCAGCAATTGCAACACCTGAAAAATAGCCTCTACTTCAACCCACCAATCACTGCTCACCTTGCCTGAGTCACCTCTGGTGCCCATATCCTATGTTACTCCTGGCTCAGCACCTTCAAATTAAAAAAAAAAAGCTATAATTAGTCATATAGCCACTAGTCAAATCTCACCTCTGACACAACAGGCCATCCACCTTCTTACATCATTCCGCTTGGCTCTCTTATGTCACCATTAGGTGCATGGCTCATCCCTCTGCATCTGCAAAAAACATTATCAAATGAGTCACCTGGATGCAGAGCAATAGCTTAACAATTCCAAAGGTCTTGTTCCCACTTAGGAGTACGCTCTAGAGTCCAACTACAGCCTGCCATTAAAAGAAACATAACTCAAACATTAAGCCCTACACATACAAGCCTTAACACCTGGGAGATTCAATGTGCTCAACTAGCACTCTAGCACCTCTCTCAGATGACTCCAGTCATCCCATCGGCACCAGCAAAATGTTACAGAAATGATACTTCACACTTGCTGCTGACATCTACTCTATCCAAGGTGACACTACAATGTTTGCCTCAACCGTCTAGACATATCAACATATTAGCCATATACACTTATCACTATGCCACCTCCCCCTGACCCCACACCCCCGGGCAGGGCAGCTCCAAGCCAAACACCACACAGGCACAGACTGACACTACATGGAACACTACAAACAACATGCCTCAAAAGAGGAGAGAAAACTCTCGGCAAGAAGAATGACAGCCGGATGGAAGATGCTGTCCGGCAAGACCACCTAACAAGACCATGACGGTGACGTGAGGAGGCTCTGTGGCAACCCCACAAGAAGAGGAGAACTTGTCACAGCCTGTGACCAGAAGTTACTCTCAAAACTGAGAACACGTATGCGCAAGAAGGCTGGCATCAAGACCTAGGAACATGAGGATGCAGGGAAGAAGTCCCAGTCTGCAAAAATGGATGGCTGGAGAGCAGAGCTGCTCATGCAGCCAGGAACAATGCTACAAAGGAGAACCATTTGGAGACACGCAAGACCAATCCACACTTTAAGCTTGTAACGCAAGAAAAGCAGCACCCGATTGGCACTATGCCGATGAGTACAGGCACTTGAGACCCTAGGGATGGCGCCCGAGGTGCCTGCCGTGCTCCTTGAGCACCAAGAGCACATTGTGAGCCAGGGAAGGTCTAAGGCGCAGTAGACAGACCACACAAACTACACAGACAGGCTGGAACTGCCCTGCCCACGCTAGCGTCATGCTGAAGAGCAACCCGCTCCCTTTACCTGCCCAGAGGGGACTGCTCCCAGACAGCCCTTTGCCCTATAGTAACTTTAAATCCCCCTCCTGCAAGTTGCCAACCTTGTCCCCTTGCCCCCTCCATGGTGGCAGTCCCCTCAACTTAGCTTTCAGTGGGCCGGGGGTCTGAATCCATCCTTGCCAGAAGACACATCAGCTACCTGACATTTTCCTGCAGTTGCCAGGTTCTTCTTCACCATCCGCAAAGAAAAACACCACACAACACCAGCAGTAAGCATCCCCCCCC
>NW_008794084.1:13180-15389 GCF_000699145.1 Aptenodytes forsteri
GAGGATGCAGGGAAGAAGTCCCAGTCTGCAAAAATGGATGGCTGGAGAGCAGAGCTGCTCACGCAGCCGGGAACGCTGCTGCAAGAGAGGACCCTCCAGAAACTTCCAAGACGCGAGAAAGATCCCTGCTTTAAGCTTGTAACACAAGAAAAGCAGCACCCGATTGGCACTACGCCGATGAGTACAGGCACTCGAGACCCTGGGGATGGCACCCAAGGGGCATGCCGAGCTCCTTGAGCGCCAAGAGCACTTCGAGACCTGAGGAAGGTCTAAGAGACAAAAGACAGACCACACAAACTACACAACAACAGACACAGGCTGGAAATGCCCTGCCCACGCTAGCATCATGCTGAAGACAAACCCGCTCCCTTTACCTACCCAAAGGGTACCTTTCCTGGACAGCCCTCTCTCCTACTTTATCACTGAAACCCCTTCATGCAATTGCCAACCTTGTTCCCTCCCTCCCCCTGCCCGACTCCGGCATCGCTGCCTCAACTTAGCTTTCAGAGGGCCGGGAGTCTGAACCCATCCATCCTTGACAAGAATGACCACAATCAGCCCACTAGATTAATCCTGCAGTCACCAGGTGCTTCTTCATCTGAAAAAACCAACACCCCACCCAAAACACCCACATAGAAAATCCTTGACAAGAATGACCACAATCAGCCCACTAGATTAATCCTGCAGTCACCAGGTGCTTCTTCATCTGAAAAAACCAACACCCCACCCAAAACACCCACATAGAAACCACTCCTACACACACCCACCCACCAGTGCCATCAGTCAGCATCACATCAGTCAACGCAGACCTTACGCACAACACCCCCCACCTCAGACACGCCATGGCATTCCGCTCACCTGCTCTGTGCTGATTACAGAGTCGGACACTGCAGCCATCGTCACTTGTGGCTGCTAGGATACCGAGAGACAAAATTACCATTGCGCTTACAAGAAATCACCAGCCCCGTGCTCCCACTCTCTCCTACCCAGCTCACCTCAAACGCTCATCCAATTCCAGGGTCAGCCCACACAGACCCTGCAAAACCTATGAGAAACGCTTCACTGAGTTGCCGCATAATAACTTGCTATCAGACATCGACCCGGCCCGCAGCCTGCTCACCTTCTCGGACCGCTCACGGGCACACGGCGTCGCCCCTCCGAGCCTGCGTGCGGCACCCGCAAAAACCCAAGCGAGAAGGCACACACTGAGATATTGCCCGAAACTGCAGCCTGTGTGAACCGATCCCCATCTCACACTCCTTTACCTTGACAGCTCGCCCGCCCGGCCTCCGACACTTTGGGTTGCCACGTAGAGGCTTGCGTACCACCCGTAAGACCCAAACAACAAGGGTTGCTTATAACCTCACAGGCAATTGCGACACCTGAAAAAATAACTGCTACTTCAGCCCACCGCTCACCTTACCCGAGTCAGCTCTGGTATCCATATCCTAAGTCGCTCCTTGCTTTGCACTTTCAAAGTAAAAAAAAAATGCGGAGACCTGGATGGTTTATGCTGTGTCTCTAGTGACTTTGTCGTACCTTCCCTCAGCTGCAGAGAGACTAAAACAGAACAGATCTCATTGACACCCAAAACCAACTGCAAAATGAGTCTAAGAAAGGCTGATGAACTCTCCTCCCTTTCCCGACCATCTCCCAGTCCCAAAAACTTTCGAAATCCCTTCTCTTCTCCTGAACCGTCAGGGAAGGAATCCCACTCCTTCCTGACAGCTCCTTCCCTGTATTCGCAACCCCTGACCCCCCTGCATCAGCCGCTCCTAGGGAGCTGCTCTTCTGAGCCACACCCTACTTCTGTGGGCACCTCCTATCTTGTGTCTTCCCACAGACTCTGGGCTCTGCTACAGACCCGCAAGATATGTGAAGTCCTGATACTTACAATCTACAAGGGGCCTGCTGCAAGCTGCAAAGGCTCCAGAGACAACACGGTACTCTGTGGGCAATCGGAAAAGACGATGAGCTGTCCCATACCCTGAAAGACACTACGCCTTACATACCGGCCGCTTTCTTGAGTAATACTAAAGCTCCATATGCGGATGCACATAAGATGCTCACCTTAAGCCCTGCTAGATAATCTCACCATCAGTCCTATTAAGACAGATTATACCAGCAATTTACAGAGTATACAGCAAAACTGGTAAGAAGACAAGGTTTTATCTTCAATAAACTCAGGAATTCCAGAAAAAAGCAATGC
>NW_008794084.1:20942-21279 GCF_000699145.1 Aptenodytes forsteri
AGAGGCGGCTCAGGGACACAAGGAGGAAGGCTGGAGGGGATTTGAACAGAATTCAGATGTCCTTGAGAGGCCGGGGACCAAATGGAGGCACCCTAGATGGCAGACAGGATAAAAGCGCTCTGAGGCACAAATCAACCCAAAGGCAGGGTTCGGAGGTAACGACAGAGAATCAATGTCCGCTACGGAGCTAGAACAGGGCTGTGGGACACAAAGAAGGTCTCGGGAGGCACAGTGACTGGGAGCAGAGGGGGTCACGAAAGGCTCGGAGGGATAAGAGAGAGAGAAAGGGAAGTAAAGTGCTACCAAAATGCTGTGGAGCACAAGGAAGGTCTCAGGC
>NW_008794084.1:21345-22549 GCF_000699145.1 Aptenodytes forsteri
ATTGCAACAAAATAAGTCCAAAGGGGGCTTACGGAGCTAAAAGCGTGCCGTGGGGAACACCTGAGACCTCAGGAGGCATCGTGACAGTAGCGGAGGGGTTCTGACAGAGACAGAGAAAAGAAGGCTCGAGGACACGATGAAGAAGTCTAGAGGGGATTTGAACGGACTACAGATGTCCTCAAGGGACCGGGGACTGCAGGTATCCTAGCTAGCATAGAGGACAACACGAGCGTTCTGGAGATGAAAGACGGCATTAGGAAAGGTTCTAGGGGAGCGAGAAGGGCGCAAAGCGCGCTACAGAGCCAAAAGAGGGCTGTGGGGCAGGAGGACGGCCTCGGTAGGCACGATGACGGGAGAAGAAAGGTGCTGAGAGTGAAAGAGAGACAGAAGGCTGCTCTGGGACACAATGCAAAACTCAAGAAGGTGTGCCCCCGATGACGTACAGACGCCCTCAGGGGATGAGCGACCGAACGGAGACATCCTAGATGGCAGTAAGTAAGGTAAGAGAGCTCTGGGGCACAGAGAAAGTCTGAGGAAGGGTTCTGTCTGAATAAGAGAGACGCAAAGGGCTGCAGAGCTCAAAGAGTGCCGTGGAGCAGGAGGACAGTCTCGGGAGGCGTCGTGACAGGAATGAGAGTGCTC
Source organism: Aptenodytes forsteri (assembly GCF_000699145.1). Taxonomy (NCBI): domain Eukaryota; kingdom Metazoa; phylum Chordata; class Aves; order Sphenisciformes; family Spheniscidae; genus Aptenodytes; species Aptenodytes forsteri. The sequence goes on from NW_008794084.1 coordinate 21,988, forward strand.
TGGGGGGCGGGGGGAAATGCGGACAAAGAGACAAAGAAAGGATCGCTGACGCAGTGAGGTGCTCGGGAGGGGATTGCAACAGAGTACAGATGTCCTTAGGAGACCGCACGAGGCACCCGACATGGCAGACGGAAGGTAAGAGTGCTCTGGGGCAAAACAGAAGCCTGACGAAGAGTTGTCTCTGAATAAGGAAGATACAAATGCTGCTGCAGAACTAAAGGATGGCTATGGAACACAAGGACGCTCGCAGGAAGCATTGTGACAGAAATAGAGGGGTGCTGAGGTGGCCGGAGAGATAGAAGGGGGCTCGAGGGCACAAAGGTACTCGGAGGGGATTTGAACAGAGTACAGATGTCGCGAGGGAGGTGCTGACCCATTGGAGGCGAGCGAGATGGAGGCGAGGACAAAAAGACCGCTCTGAGGAAAAGGCGTGACCTGAGGAGATGTTTTGGCAAAGCGAGAGGGGTACAAATTGCGCTCCAGAGGTAAAAGCATGCCGAGAAGCCCCTCTAAAGCCTCGGGATCAACCGAGACAAGACGGGGGGGAAAAAAAAAAAAAAAA
>NW_008794084.1:25540-26143 GCF_000699145.1 Aptenodytes forsteri
ATATGAAATAGGGACAGCAAACTAAAACGGAGACATAGAAAATTTTAAAAGGACTGCACTAAGGAAAGACAATAAATAATTAAAAATTAAAGACATTGAACGGAATAAAAGCAGATGGAAAATTTTAAAAGTACCGGGGTTTAGGGAAATAAGGAAAAAAATTAAAAAGTAGTGGTGGTGAGCTAAAACGGAGACATAGAAAGAAAATTTAAAAAGCGAAGGGATTAATAAGAACAGAGAGGAAAAACATAAAATCTAGGGCCGGCAAACTAAATAAATGAAGTCACGGAAACAGAACTTAAAAAGCGATGAAGTAGAGGACAGGCAGGAAGAAATAAACAACACAGAGAGGGAACTGGATAAATGGAGACATAGGGAGAAAATTGAGAAAGCAACGGGGTACCGGTCACAAGGGTAAGAAGTGAAATATCAGGAGAGGGAGCCGGATGGACAGCCACAGGGAAAGGACACGGGAAGAGTGACGGGGTGCAGAGCAGAGGGAGTCACTGAAAGCAGAGACAGGCGGCTGGGTAGAGGGAGACCTGGGAATGCAATTTTCACAAGCAAATGGGGAAGAAGGCAGTGTGGGAAGAATGAAATGAT
>NW_008794084.1:28999-32073 GCF_000699145.1 Aptenodytes forsteri
ATTATTATTATTATATTATCATTTTATTTCAATTATTAAACTGTTTTTATCTCAACCCACGAGTTTTTCTCACTTGTGCTCTTCCAATTCTCTCCCTCATCCCATTGCGGGGGGCAGACTGAGCGAGCGGCTGCGTGGTGCTCAGTTGCCGACTAAGGTTAAACCACGACAAGGTGCTACCAGCGTTGCTGATGGCTGCTCTGACCAGAAGCAGATCCGTCTCGGAGCTGGAACTGGCTGTGCCCGACATGGGAGCAACTCCTGGTGTCTTCTCACAGACCCCACCCCTGCAGCCCCTGCCCCCGCGCCCCAGCTAACAAAACCTTGCCAGGTAAATCCAATACAACAGCGACCGGCTACAGGGCAGAGGGGGGGGGGTTGAAAAATAGGGAAAGGGAGCCACGGAGAGAGGCAGAGGGGGGGAAAATAGCGACGGGCTACAGGCCGGAGAGGAGGAAGGGACACGGAACCAGACTGAGAGAGATGGAGAAAAACAAAGAATAGCGATAGGCCACAGGGCAGAGAGGGAGGAATTAAAACAGGGGACAGCGAGGTGGACGGAGATAAACTGAGAAATACCAAAAAACCTCGATGAGCTGAAGGGGAGAGACAGAGGAATGAAAGAATAGCGACAGGGAGAGAACGATAAAGACAAAAATGGGCTATGGGACAGAGCGGGAAGAGATTAAACGTAGGGACGGGGACCTGGAACGAGAGAATCTAAGAAAGAAGACATAACTAGAATACAGGGCAGAGAGAGAGGGGTTTAAAAATAGGGACATGGAGCCAGATGGAGTCAGTTTGTAAATTATACAATTTTAACTTCTTTTTAAAGTTGCATTTATGATAGAAAAATCAGTGAGGTAAGAGATCCCCCCTACGGTTTTACTTTTTTTTTGGGTTTTTTTTTTTTAAGAGAGTGAAAAGCCTTGTTGCTGATGACTTCTACTGCCAAATACCTCATCTCTGAAGAGCCGCTCTGATGGGAAGTTCGTAAAATGCAACTTCTTTGAATGAGAAAGATTTCCGTTCTGGAAAATCTCGTTCCAACGGAAGTCAAAAATTACACACTCTAGGTTAAGAAAAAAGGACATTATTGAAGCAATAACTCACCAAAAATGCATCAGGACTAGCCATCGCTAGTTACAAGGCTGCTAACGCTTCTTGGGAAAGCCTGGAAAACACGCAGAAGCGCCGACGATTCGTCCTGTTTTGTCCATGTCTCTTCTTTGACCTTGATTGCTTTTGGTACAGACGCTAGTATCTCAGCAAGGTTTCTGAGTACTACTATAAAGATATTTTAAAAACTTATTGACAAAAAGCGTAAAGCTTTTATCACGAAAACAAAGTCCGTTTCTTCTGAGCATCTGAACTCTTACGAACAGTTTCTTGCCTCTTGTAGTACAAAATCAGTTTCACAGTATCATCTAATAGTAAGTGCACAGAAACAGAAGATTATGCTTTCAGGAAGAGAAAATAAATGGAGAGAAGTAAGCTTTGCATAGGCGTAACGTGCTCCAGAACAGACCTTATTTTATTTTTACTATTTGTGTTAGAATATTTCATAGAAAAACTACAGAAGGAGAGTTGGCACATTCTTAATGTTAACTTTAAAGTCCATACTACAAGCACCTTAGGAAAAACGCAGACACGCATCGTAGACGTACCTTGTACTTGCAGACCGCTATAGATCCTTCCATCCGTCTTGTACTTTCATGGCAGAAGAAAGAGCGACCGCGGTGACACGGTGGCAGTTGACACTCTGCCGAGAGGAAAAAAACCCTTTAGCGTAAGGCTGGGTAGGAATCTAAAGCTTTCTTTTTTTGTGAAGGTTTGCGAAGACTACAACCGAGTGGAGGAAAATGTGTTTTGCATCGTCTTTGGCACGGTTGTTGATACAGGCCACTAGAGCTTTTGCATTTTTTAGACACAAAAGCGTGCCTTTTTTTGACTCGTTGGCAGCTTTAGTTTCACTAGAAAAACTTTCACGCAGGTGACAGATGCCGATACCTACGTACATTTTCTCAAGCCTATGTATAGCCAAGATTTCCTCACCCTATACGGCCCAAGTTGAATATTTTTGGTAAAGAGTACAGCAACCCATCTGTCCTTGTGAACTGCCTCCTTGCAAAAAAGGAATGATTTTTTTTCCAGGCCGTTTCTCCGAACGGTCAAGATCTTTTAAAATTGCAGTTGTGCCACCAAACCTGCTCAGGGTCCCTCCCAGCTTTTGACTGTCCTTAGATTTAACAGGCACATGCTCTACTCCATCTTCCAACAGCAAACGCTCTCAGACCCAGAGCACAACCCTGCGGACGTCCACACACCGCACCTTGCGGTTTTGATGAGGAGCCGCTGAGCATCCCTGCGAGCGCAGCTGCATGTGCAAGATCAGTTTCACCTACACCGATTTCAGTGAATGTAGTTTCTGAAGCTTTAAACTGAAAACCGTATCTTGACACTTCACCGCAGTAGAAGCGATCCATAACTAGAACTCCACAAAAACGTAGCAACACAAATCGCAAGCCCACAGCAGCAACAGCTTCAGAAATATTTAGACCAGGAACAAGGAAGAAAACTAAAACGGCTTCATCGCGTGCACAGGAAAGGAGCAGACAGAGAAAAGGGTCAGCATTCACAGCCCTTAGAGAAAACAGGCATTCTCCTTCCATTCCTAAACCCATCTGTCAGGTCTAAATATCGCAGCATTACTATGGCAATATTGAGAGTAGGGAACAACAGCCGTATGTCTCCTTAGTATTTCGGTATCACTGCCACTGGACATTTATGTAGCAGGACACATAAACAGAGGGACATGTTTTGCCACACACAACCCCGAATCTCCTGAAAAATTATGTTTACCAAAAATAGCCATTTGGAACTGTCCTGGTTTCAGCAGGGATAGAGTTAATTTCCTTCCTAGTAGCTGGTACAGTGCTGTGTTTTGGATTTAGGGTGAGAACAACGTTGATAACGCACCGATGTTTTAGTTGTTGCTAGGTAGTGCTTACACTAGTCAAGGACTTTCCAGCTTCCCATGCTCTACCGACTGAGAAGGCTGGAGGTGCACAAGA
>NW_008794084.1:32552-34618 GCF_000699145.1 Aptenodytes forsteri
TGGGAAGGAGTGAATGAATTCCTTGTTTTGCTTTGCTTGCGTGCGCGGCTTTTGCTTTACCTATTAAACTGTCTTTATCTCAACCCACGAGTTTTCTCACTTTTACCCTTCCGATTCTCTCCCCCATCCCACTGGGAGGGAGTCACCGAGCAGCTGTGTGGTGCTTAGTTGCCGGCTGAGGTTAAACCACAACAGGAACATATTGCCAAACAACACTTGGTAATAAAACTTTGATGTGTTTGACACACACAAATTTTTTTGTAACTTGCTATTTGCTTCTTGCTATTGTTGTTCTTCCCTCAGAAATTCTATTTGTAGCCAAGTTACTCGCTACCGGTTCGAGCGCTTACCTTCCTGGTATTACCAGCACTTTTACACAGGCAAGTAACTTAACCGCTCTTCTAAAATTATCCAAATGACAATTACAGCCATGAAAGAGGAGTGACAGAAAGGAAAAGGAGAGGTCAGGCAGCAAGAGAGCTCTGCAGTCAACATTGTGCTCTTTTTTTAAAAACACCACCCCCCCCACCCCCCCAAAAAAAAAACCCAGAACGCACGCCCAAGGGCCTGGGACTCACCTCAGCTCCTGCTCTTGGCGCCGCCTGAGGAAATGTACAACTCGGACGTTTCTCTCTCCCCTCTTCCTCTTCCGCAGCTCCAGTCACTCGACTGTCATCCATCTAAGAGTACAGCTAGTGTCTTACAGCTCTTTAAATGTGAGGGTTCATCGATACATAGCGTCTCTCACTCACGCACGAGGACCTACTGTACCTTTGGATACATATACAGACCCTGCATTATATGTTAGCGATGCAGTCTGCTGAGGACTATTAATTGGGATCGTTCCTCACTCAAAGAGGCAGGGTTTCTCTATTCTGCAGACGGAGGCAGCTTCCAGTCGGATCCATTTCGCTTCATTTTTCAGCTAGTTCACCTTTTTTCCATTGTCTTCAACTTCTGACACGGCAGCTAGTCTAAAAAGCCAGCAAGCGTTAGACCTTTCCCTTTTCACACACCCCGCTACTGTTGAAGATTACCATAAGTTTTATTGAATCTTTTTATATTTTGTGTTGGTTGTGAAATAATCAACTATAAGAACATCTTGATTTCAAGAAGGTAGTCTTTATGTTAGCGTTATGCAGGGGTTGCTGTGTTACTAGTCTGTATGTTAGCGTGATATATGGGTTCCTGTGTTATTCACTGGACCATGTTAGCCTTAGTCTTAATTCTCTCGACCGTAACCAGATCGCTTAGGCTTTATTGCATATGGGATGAGTTATTTGACAACTTGACAAGGTAGATGAATATCTAGCTAACTTGGCAACAAAACTTACTTTTAAGGTAACCTGAAGTGAACTGCCTTCATTATAATACTAAAAAACACACTCGCAGGTCAAGAAGACCCTTGCCCAGGTGAAGACCTTTCCCCTGCGCAAGCGTACTAACAGAAGAGAACGACATAGCAGACATTTATTATAAGTATATGCAAATCACTAACCAATCATTGTAACTGGGAGTGTACTACTTTGTAATTCTTGTGTATAAATGTAACGGTGATCTAGCCATAGGTGCGCTTGATTTGTGGAAATTCCACCTTGCACCCGGCGCCGCAATAAAGAATGCCTGCTCTCTAAAACTCCAAATTGAGTCTTAGAGAGTTCATCATCTGCCGACTTACGGTAACGCTACAATAACAAGGCAAGCCAGGGACGACACAAGCAAACCTAAGCCGGATGCAGTCGACGACACCGCCAGGGGAGGAACGGATAACTCGGTCCTCGGGGCCGCCCCAGGAGACGAAAAGAACGAGCAATCGTTATCGACGCTTATCTTTGTTCACCCCAGGCCGGAACCGTCCCACGGGCCCCCGCCCTTCTCCGGGGCTCCCGGCAGTCCGTATCCAACGGGACTCTCACAACCGAATGGGGTACGGGCGAGGCCCTGGCCCGCTCCCAACAGCTCCCGCGCACCACGGTGCCGAGCCCCGCCGTCCCACCACCCCCAGGCGGGCGGGAAACACCCCGGAGCCTGCGACCGCCGAAGGCGCGACCTCGCCACACCGGAGG
>NW_008794084.1:34826-35633 GCF_000699145.1 Aptenodytes forsteri
ACTCCCCGGTCTTCGTCAAACGGCGGCAGCAGTGAGCACTCGGCAGCACTGCGCGTGCGCGGCCTCGGGGCCGCAATACCGCACTTCGGCCACCAGGGGGCAGCAGTGAGCAAGGCCCCCGGCGCAGTGCCCCATTTTGGTCACAAGGCGGCATCAGCGAGGCCGGCACGTCACCAGAGCTGCAGTACCGCCTGCCGGACACGGGGTGGCAGCAGTGAAGGCGGCGGCTCAACCGAACACGGGCGGGCGTCTACGTGGAGTGCCGCGCTTTGCCCAGCAGCGGACAGCCGGGAGCGGCGCGGCACCACCGTGCGTACGCCGCGGGGTCCCGCTTGCTGTACCGCGTGCGGCCGAACGGGCGGCGCACGGACCCCGCAAAAAACGAGAGCAATAGCAGGAAGCTACACCTCCCGCGGGGACAGCGGCCGTAAGACAGACTACACGTTGCCGCAAGCCCCAGAAACGATCATCGCCGTCTGGAAGCCCGGTGCCGGAAGACTACCCGCTCCCAGCTTGCCCCGCCGGCTCCAAGAGGCAGCGCTCTCCAAGTCTTGACTCTGTGGTGACGCTCATCTCCTCCGCCCCGGCTTCCCCTTTCCCATGCCCCCACCAGTGGCAGGCCAGGGTTTTTCCTTTACCCGGTTCTCCCTCTTACACATAGTCCCACGTCTGTCTCCCAACCCCTTACGGCCCTTCTGCCGCTCGGAACGTGCCGACTACAGTGGTCAGACAGCATCTCATGCTACAGGAACTTTGTGGGAGACAAACCCTCCTCCACCCCTCCCCTCCCCCCCCCCCCGCCCCTCA
>NW_008794084.1:35897-60256 GCF_000699145.1 Aptenodytes forsteri
CCCCCCCCCCGGCAGCAAGGCCAAGGTGTTGGCCTGACACCACCTCCTTCCCCGCAGGATGAGCCCTTCCTGAGGTGGAAATGTCCAGCCACCGCCCCTCTGGCCTTACCTTGACTTTGCAGCTGGAACCGCAGGCCCTGCAACAGAGCGAGGACAAGAAACAAGGGAAAGCAGGACAGGCTAAGGGAGAGGAAAATGCCGAAGCGGGCGCTAATGAGGGAGAGGGCAGGGCTCTCCCGTCTCCGCTAGGGCACCCCGAGAAGCTTAACCGACCCTCCCAGGGTACTGCCGCATGTCCAGGGTCAGCCCAAGGTTTCACCGCTGCTCACGTCTTCCGGGGCTGACGTCGCCATCTTGGGAATCCCTTGACTCCTAGAAGCACCGCAAAGGCTACAGCCCTTGCCGCGGTCTTACGAACTGTAAACCCCTGTATCTGCATTTGGCAAAAAGGGCTGTTCAGAGATGACAGTCTTACAAAAAAAGAGGACTACAAATCAACTACCTTCCTGAACTTCTAGAACGCCAAAGCCCAACTCACTGCACTCCAGCAGGCGTGAAGTCAGACTCGGGGTCAGGTTTTGATTTCCATGTGGTTTAATAAGTTAACAGGTTCCGCCGTTACACAGCAATGGAATTCTTCTTCAACATTTACAAAGGTGCAAGAACTTCGTTCATTTAGTCCGAATTAAGTCATTTTATTCTCATCTCTTAAATAGCTACGCAGTTCCTATTTTTTTTCCTCTAAACAATCTGGGGTTAAAATAATCCACCCAGAGAGAAGGCATCAAAGTACAAAAGAGCACGCACAAGGAGGGGCGCTAATTCAAATTCAGCATGGGTATTTGGTCCAGTACCTGTACGAGCAAGGAAAGGTAGCGTGGAGCAGTCATGCCTATAGAAGGAGCTGCGATGTCGCAAGTACACAAAGACCTTTTCCAGAAGTTTGACCACCACTGGGATCGTTACTCTACCATGACGCTCACCATGACCCGGGGGAGGGAAGGAGGGAAGGAGGGAGGGGAGACCAACGCAAAAGACCCCAAAACACGCACACGCCAGCCACCCAACATTCAAGCATCTCGCCAGCTACCCAGAAATGACTTCTCTGTAGGTTTAGCAAACAGTGAACCGAGAGAAGCCGTCGCAGGAAGGAAGCGGCATCGCTGAAGACAAAAAAGCGGAACGAAAACATTTGTAAGTGTACGCTTTGCCGTGCGCCCAGTTCTAGTCTAGAAACAGCGCATGCCCGTGGCCCTCTTTTATCGGTTTGAAGAAGTTTTCATTACGCTCCCCTCCGCTGAACTGTTTTCTGACTAGAAGCTGGTAAGGCCGCTCTCCCGACAGACCGATCGGCCCTGTCCTCAGTCACTCGGCAGCGTGACCAGTACAGGCATTCGCAGAGCACGCTCTAATTACAAGTGATGCAAACACACGTGCATGTGTGCAATCCCTCTGCCCTCGAATACGCGGCCTTTGAGCGCCCTCTGCAAGTATCGGGCCTCAGTCAGACATCCGTCACGCTAAAGCCTACAGCACCCCCAGGAAACTGAGGTTTTGTGGTTCCCTCCATTTCTTCCCGTGCCTGCTTTCTCTCGCCTCGAGAGGATACCCCTCGCGGGCCGATGCCGAGGGCTTTTTCGACAGGGAGGCTCTTAAGGAACCTCCATGAGGAGAATATGTATCCAGACAGAAATATACTTACAGCTAGAGAAATCTGTTCTCTTCAGAGAAGTACAAATACACAGCATAGGTAAGTTCTAGTAACTCTGTTCAGCCAAAATAGCAAAAAACCGAACAAACAAACAAACCAAAATGTATACTTTGGCTTCATTTACCAGTCACCGTTTCTACTTGCGTAGCCGGCAGTGAAACGCAGCATTTGGAACGCAGGCCTTCATAAGCAGGTTGAACTCCTTCAGAAGCCTCCGTGCGTTCAAGCCCGCCGCTCTGCCGCTCCTCTTCCCCCACATACTTGGTCGAGGACCAATTTCACAAGGTGCAAATACTGACCCTACCCTGAGACAGCAACCTGGCAACTGCAGATCATTCGAGTCTAAAAAGTCAGATGGTGGCCCGCACCGTGCACCGGGGTTGATCTGCGGTCCCGGGCATTACGAAATGCCACAAACCCTGCAATGGCACCGAGGTGCGGGCATAGGTATCCGGAAGAAGTTAAACAGGGAAAAGCAGATTTCAAATAGCATTTCTTCTGTCCTAAAGCCAGAAGCACAAGCAGGGATTAAATACAAAAGAGATTTCTTCAAGCAGCAGTTCTACAGGGGGAAACTCCCTGGGACTCTCTTTACAGTTTCTGGAGGCCAAAGACCAACGTGACCTTCCCTGTCCTTCCAAGAAGATTAGGATAGAAGAATTGTTTCTCACGCCAATAATCACGCCTCCTGCACGAGGCGGATTCGTTACCGTTCTTGGCTTCGGGAAGCCGGGAGAGTCACCCGTGCTTGCATAGCCGGGACTAACAAAACCAGCCGCCTACTGCTTGGGGGATGAAAACAACTGTGCGTGCGAGAAAGGAAGCCATGTGCGGACACGAAGAGAAAGGATCAACATGTTTATGAGGAGCGTATCAGAACTAAAGAACTCCCGGTGCACACAGCTGAGCCATTCCCCCTTGCCTCTGTCCTTCAAACAGCAGCTTACCCAAACACCCTGAAAAACAGCATGCGCTTACCGAGAACATTTAGAAGAAGATAAAAGGTTACAATCTCAGTCCTACGCTGTACGACTTCGAGAAGCAACGAAATGGCAGAAAGAACATCTCCGCTAGGAAACAGAAGCGGGTGCGGGAATCGATGCTTGGAGATGCGTTCTCTCAGCACTTGACAATAGCCCTTTCCTTTGCAAGTTATCTAAGCAGATACAAACTTTCACAGCAATTTATTGCCTGTGATAAAGAGCACTGCCAAAAATTCAAGGGAAAATACACACCAACCGTCGCGCGTCCCACGTGCCGTTCATTCCACAGACTGCAGCGCAGGAGATTTCCAGATGAGTCTTCTGCCAGGTCAAAGCTCAAAATCAAAAACAGTACCTCCACTGCGATTCATCAGCAGGCATAGCCTGGAGTCAACAAACTGGGAACAAATTCAGGAAAGCCCATGGACGTATGGCAGGAATTGCCCATTTAACACGGCTAGAAAGGGTTCCTCAGTCCCCAAGGCCGGTGAAGAACTCGAGTTTGGGTTTTACTCCTAGCTTTCCTACCGCCTCCTTCCTCCGAGCCAGACCAAAACATTCCGGTCAAAATCTAGGTACGTGTTTGTCGGACACGAACCTCACTCGTCTTTTCCGCCTCCAGTCTACAGCGCCAAGAACAACGCTCGCTAGCCCTCGTGGCCCTCCTCGTGTTCACGAGCCCCAGATTCACGCTTCAGAAGCGCTGGTGGGAGCCTCAGGCATTCGCCTCCAGCTGCTCCGCACCGAGACAGCGCGAGCTGCTCTAGCAATTTAAAGAAAAGAATACAGACCTATTAAACGAGACTCGCAGAAGGTCCTGTGATAAACCCAGAACTGAAGAGTTGCTGGCTCTTCTGAAAATTCCCTTCCTTTCAGACCAGCATTTCTAAAGCAAGGTTTCGCAGCCATCCCACTAGAGAAGCGGTGCTGTCTGGGCTCAGCCAGCACTCTCCGTTCAGAGCAACCTTGACATGGTATTAAAAAAGAAGAAACAAAAACCAAAAACGGAGCGTCAAGTACTGTTAGCGACAGAGGCAGAGTCGTATAGGGGACAGTGCAAGAGAGAATGCTGAACTGGAACCAAACCCCGAGGCTCTGGGAGCAAGGGCGTGCCTGCAAAGGACAGCGCCGCGTGTGATGCTGCACCGACCCAGCAAAGGAAGGCTACGTCAAACTGGCGGCCAGATCGCTAGAGGCGAGCCCACAGACTGCCAACTTCCACCAGAGCTGCAGCAGGAACCGGTCACTCGCATTGAGGAAAACAATTTTCAGCGAGAAACAGCGAGCGCTCCGACATCTGTAGCACACGGAGCTGCGAACAAAGCCACAGTACCGTGTGGATGAGGAAAGAAACAAAGGATGAAAGACACGAAAGAGCTCGGGGATGACAGAAAGACTCCCGGACCAAAACAAACAGATGGAGAAGAGGTTCCTGGTCGGCCAGCTGGACCAGTCCGATTTCTCACACGTGCCCAACCTCATGGGGAATCGGCAGGAAAAACAGGAAAGAGAGTCCCTCCTGCTGGCACGCACCAGCACTTTCAATCCACGCCCCGGGCGACTCTGGCCTTCCCTACCTCCAGACACTTTCAAGAGACGCCCTGAAATTCCCGCCTGTAAATCCTTTCACAGCGGCATACCGAACACATTCCGGTCTTTAGAAATGGCACGCGACGGCCGTATCGGTAAGCCAGGATTTGTCCTTCTGAAGAACACGACATGTTGTTTTATACGCAATGTCAAGAGAATAACTGCTTTTTCAGTTGGTCGCATCCTGCATAAGGCAGGGCGGCACCCCCCACCTCGGGAGGTACTGTAACAGGAGAGCAGAGCTAGCAAATCCAGTCAGGCCTAGGCGATCGCTCTTCAGGGAGGTTTTTCCTCCCCTTTGCCCCATCTCCTTACCTCTACAACTCACAGGAAAGCAGGAGCTTCCATTCAAACCAGGTGCGCTGACAGGGCACGAGTGTTTCTCCAAAGAGCACCGTTACGCTATCCAAACGGGGCCTCTGGGGATATTCGCAATGTACACGCGTCAGAAGACTGGAAAACCGTTCGTCTAGAAGGGCGGTCTCCTCCTGCGCAAGGAGTCAATTTTCCCCCGCGCGCCTCTCCCTCTGCAAATACCCACTGCGGAAATGCCCACTGTTTGAACGTGGTGGATCGGGTTTGCTAGAAGAAAGGAAATATCGGATGCAATCAAGAAAGGCTCCTTGTACTACAGGAAACCCTTTCGTCAGTGAAAGCACGTAAACTCTTGCCTCTTTCCGCCATGTGGCTTCAGGCCCCACGTCAGACTGCCCTTTCACTAGCATCGCCACATTCCTCGCCGTCCATTTCCAGGGTGGTGCCAGCCCTCAGCGTGAGAACCGCCAGAGCGCAAGAGGCCAGGCGCTCCACAGGTCTGGAAGATGGCCTGGCGCCCTGCTGGCAACGCGCCCCCAACCGCCCCCGAGGGAAAGGGTTCTGCTCATACGACAGCTGGTGCACGCATGCAGCACGGCCCCTTCCCCGTTCAAGACGACAGTTGCAGAAGGAGGGCTGCATCACAGGGTGGCAGCACCAACCAGACGCTCTTGCAAGGGCCCGGGCTTTTACAAAAGCTCGCCCAGTGGTTAAAATTTCCTCCTTCTTAGAGACTCCTTCCTTCATCAGCATAGCACAGAAAGCACGCATCCCTCAGCACCGTTCAAACCAGAGACTGTTCCAACGGCGGAGCCAGGTGGAGAACGGCAGCTTCTTCTCCCGACAGCTCACAGCCCAGGAACACATCGCCCCACCCTGCCATCAGGTTACAGCCTCTGCGCCAAGCAGAAGCAATGAGAGCTTTTAGACGGCCAGTGACCGCGTCATTCTCCGTCGCTAGAAGAGCTGAGCAAAGCTACATCCCACACTTCTTGGCAACGTAGCTAACCCGGTAGTTTCTCGAGCTTTAACTCCGAGGGTTGCCACTTGAGAGGCCGCCCCCACCCACCCTTTCCGGGATGCACCCGGCGATGCCAGACAGCTACGCAGGCAGAGTCGCTTCCGCAGCTCCTGGGACCCCCACAGGGATTAACATGCCACCTGGATTTTCTGGGAGAGCGTGGTGGGGTACGACAGTCAGAGAAGGCTAAGCCAAGGCAGACGAGCAGCCTAAGCCCCAGGTTTGCCACCTCCGCTCCCCAAATGGCGTAAAGCACTGGGGTGTCTTCCCTCAGCCAAGGTTGGAAGGAACTGAACTGCAGGTCACAGATACCACGGAGTGGGAAGACAAGAGACTAGAAAAGGATCTCTGCACAATCTTTCCGATGGGCTTCTCCCTCCTTCAATTCTCACCTGCTGTTGTGCTGTCGCTAGCTTTGGGTTTGGGTTTAGACTTGAAGGAGAAGCGCTTGATGAGGCGGCGGGAGAAGCTGCTGGCTTTCTTCCTGGCGGCGGAGTTGGCGGCGACATTGGACAAGTCATCGTGTGACTGGCTCAGGCCCGCTTCCTTCTGCTTGCTCCTTCTCCGGAAGATGAGCTTGGTACCACTCCGAAGAAAGCTAACTGCAGACACAGAAAGGAAGGAGACAGAAACCACGATAGTATCCTGCCCTGGTGAGGCTCGGGGGCAGTAATGCACCCAGCTGCTCTCGGATGAGCAGCAAAGACCTCTTCCACCCCAAGCAGCAGAAGCGCACGGCAAGTCGGCGAATCCCAGCTCCCAACCGCAACGCAAAGTCTACGTTCAGGACAGACTGCAACACCAAGCAGCTGCTTCACTAAGCACGCCATCACGTGTCCCCTCTGCGTAAACGTCCTTTTACGCAACAATGTCCTCCTCCCTTCAGTGGAAGCGTGCGGAATTGTAATAGAAAACTAAGACTCGTATGAATGGGAAACAAGTGAGAATGTCTGCATGTGGAAACACCGGGAGGAACACACAACAGGGAAAAGGCCTCTCAGATTAGCCCATCTCAAGGGCGCCTGGATTAGCCAGTCATCAAGCCCCCGGAACAACTGCCCGCAGTTTCACGAGATGCCCAAGCCTGGAGACAAATAACAACAATGGCTCCGGACAGCTCACGAGGGAGGGACAGGATGGAGACGCCGATCGCCGTCGGCCCCAAACGGGTGCGAAAAGGCATATCCAAAACCCGCACGCCATACAAAGCTACAACGGTATTTCCTACAGAGGGAGCGCTTGCTTTCTGTTTTCTTCCTTCTCTTCCCCGCCTGCCAGGTCTCTCAAGAATCTGGGCCACACACCTTTCTACCCACTGACGTGCAAACAAGGGGCCACCACAGTTCAAACTGTACCTGGTTGTACCAGGGTACAACCCCCCAAAACTTGTCCCACTCTCGTATTCTGAGCAGTCGAGATCTTGGCTTGCGCTTGTTATGTGAAGTTTGTAGCTCGCTGAAACCATCATGGCTACAAGCACACAAATCCAAGGTGTGCCATCCGCCTAACTGACACAAGCCTGGACAGTCCAGAACAGCAGCTCGGTCGGGGCAGGCCCGCTCCGTCATTTAAAAAAAGCAGAGAGTTTGTGTGGACACCCTACGGTACAACAGGTCAGAGGTGCTAGCTACTTTGATGCTAACGGAGAAAGAGGGAGGCCCGTACAATCCACATTGTCGGGAGGCCTCCGTTTCTGTGCCAGAGGCAGCCGAATTCAGAGGAGGAATCATTATTTACGGATGCGCGCCTGATCTGCGGACCCAGAGGCCAGGGAGTGAAAATGGGTTCTCTGGAACATGCAAGCTGTGCAGGGTTCTGAGAGAGCGCAGAAACCGAAAAAAGGCCACGGGAATCAGACACCTGCAAATAGAGGAGCTTGGAACCGCCCCAGCGGGAAGCACGGGAGAGAGGCAGGCTCTTCCAGGCTCCAGCAGAAGCCGCTCTTCGCCATGCCGAAAGCTGGCTGCAGCCCCCACGCTTGGGCGGGGAACTCAGACGTCACTTCGTCCTCAAGTACAACAGGCTAACGCTAGCTACCATCTAACGGTTCATCCTTACCTTTGTGATCTTTCAAGCTCCTGGTCTCAAGGGCTCCCGTGGAGCCAGTTTCAGACTCAACATCTTCCACCGACGGTCTCTCAGAGATGTCCGATCGCGTTGTCTCGTCCAGCTCCTGACTGGCCCTTTGTTCCGACGGCGACGCTTCCAGCAGCTGTGACGATTCGGTAGAATCGTGCATCCGGTCAGCTGCACCCTCTGCCGCAGAATCCCCGTACGTCGTGGCCTCCAGGGATGCAGCATAACCCAGGGAAAGTGCCATTTCATCTTGAGCGATAGGTACCTGGAGGGGGGTTAGAAGGTCAGACAGACAGGAAGACAGGCTCTAAAGGATCACATTCATCTCCCTTCTTCCATCCACACCTACACACGGATGCTCCAGTTCCGATCGTCAGTGCTAGACAGCACCGACACACAATTGTCACTCTTTTGCTGAAACATACTGGAACGTGGCCAATTCCAAAGCATTCTGCAGCACCTCCCTCACTCCCGCAGGCAAGTCCAAGGAGAACTCCTTAGATTCTCCACCAGGTTCCCAACCGGCTACAGCAGCAGCCTCCCTTTCTGTGGCTGCCCTTTGTGAACTCCCGCCGGCAGCTGCCCTGCAGACTGGCGAGGTACCTTTGACACTCACTAGGAAGCAGCAACAAGCTGCAAGAAAGCAGCGAAAGGGTTCTGCCGAGCGAGTCGTCTGTGCTGGAACCTTCCTACACTGGTCCTTACGGGACAGGGTGGTTTCATGCACGCATCCCTAGAAACAACCTCCCAGATTGGAAATGGAGCCCCCTAACTATGAGAGACCTTGGAAACTCCCGAGATGATCAGCGTGCTACGTTTTGTCGGGGTCTTCTTGGCAGGCTTGTTATTCGTCTCAGTTAGCTGCCTGATCGCCGTCTCGGCCACCGGATCCAAGCCATTGGGCATATGGCTATCCCCTGAGCACAAGAAAGATACCAATGCTTGAAGTAGCAGCCTTCAGCATGGGCAAGAGGTCGCTTGCTGACCGCGATGCTTGTAACAGGCAACTACATGTGCACAAAGGTAGAGAACAGAATTTATTACGGACTTGCTGGAATAAACCAAAGGAAGGAGCCTCCATATAGCTCTCGGCTCTTTTAGGCACCTGAAAAGTTTCATTTCCCACCGGGCATATCATTAAAATACCCTTCCCGCTCAAAGACGACTTCCAAAGACTCCCAAGAGTTTGGGCAGCCTTGGCTGCAAATCGTCAAAACAGCAGCAGCGCTCTGTCCCAGAGACAATCGGAGCCCCAAGTACAGGGTGAGCAAAGCTCTTTGGGTCCAGATAGCCTGGAATGTTCTTGTCAAGCCAGGAAACACCCAGAGTCACAGACTGGATAGCCAGAGTGGAATTTCTTTTACCTGCCCCCACCTGCTCCCAACGCTCCACCCCCGCCTTCACTTGGGCACTTGGACATTCTCTTCTGCAGCAAGTGCAGACGAGTTCAGTGACCCACATTCAGACTGCCACTCTCCAAGAAAGGCTAAGGAACACAGTCGCTCTGGTAAGAGCCTCAGATGTCCAAGCACTTACGGCTACCGCTGGGCAAGGGGCCACGAGGGCAGCCGCTCTCCAAAAGCACCGTTGTCTTCTTTTCAGTCACTTCCACCTTGGAAGGTGACCTTGATGGTGAATCTTCGTGGTGAAAGAGAGGCAGAGACACAGAGACACCAGTAAGCGGAGACGAAGCTTAGGCAACTTCATTACTGTATCGTGGCCCCCTACGCGCACCCCAAAAAGCCTCAAGCGCCTACGGAGAGCCTGCAGAGGCTGGCTCCATGAGGCTTTGCGGCAATGAAATACTAAGAAGCCTATTGGAAAGAGACGCCTGAAGCAGCCCCGTCGCGAGACCCCGTTCATGCTGTTTCCCAGCCCCACCTCACGGAATATCCACCACCACATTCATCAGGATGTCAGAATGCAAACAGCAACAACCGCTAGTAAGCAAGGTCAACATGCTTTTGGCTCCGCATTCAGTACAATACAGCGTAACTTCTTTAGCAGTGAAGAAAATAGAGCAAGAGCGGCAAAACACTTAGCCCGATATCCCGCAGAGGTTCCGCGGCAGCATACATGTTAGAGTCGGGACCTCCCGCCACCAAAGGGCATCAGAGAGGCTCGTCCCTCTCTGATGTCCCCCCAAACGCAGGGCTGCATCAATTCCCTCCCCCAAGGCTACACAGCCAGCCACAAGACGCTAAGGGAATGGCGACGATGCCCGCATTCCGACCCGGAAGCCAAAAACGCCGTGCAAGGTGCAAGTCTGCAACAACCGCAACATACGATGGCTAAACAGTTTTGCTACTACCCGTGTGAGCGGCCTCGGGAATGTTGCGGCCGAGTCTGCACCCCCATAGCAGCCACCCATACAAGACGCCTGTCGCGGGGCAGCCTCACCCAGTTTGCAGTCTGCCTTGGGCCGGGACTGAATCGTGGTGACAGTAGTCACGATGGTGCCGTCGGGCATGATGGTCCGGTCCATCTCCACCTTCTTAGTGGGGGTGATGCTGGTTCGCAGAGATGTGGCGTGCTGAGCATTCAAAGATGCAGGAGACTCCTGGAATAGCAGCTACAAAGAGTAAAGCGCAGCTCAGAGAGGTTCTCCTCCTCCTCCTCCCAGATGGAAAGGCAGGCACATGGGTGACAAAAGCTACTGCCTTGGGTACTGAGGAGCCGTCCCCGCTACAATGTCAGTTGAATGGAGGGAGGCTCAGGGACCGAGGGCCAGGCGACACCCCTCCTCGGCCTAAGGGTCTGCCAGTCCCCTGTGACGAGCCCAGGCCCGATCACGCTTGTCTCCAGCTAGCGGCTCACATTGTGAATGCTTCCCGAGCACGCATTTGTGCCGAGCTTATGGTGTTGTGAGCTCACCTCCAATACAATGGTAGCTTCAGCCGCCAGTGACTGCCCAGCTCCTGGGGCCAGCGAGCAGACCTGTCTCGCAGATGGCCGTCTGCCCAAAGAATCAAGCAAAAGCGTGGCATGTGCCAGCAGCACACCTGCGAGAAGGTACAGGAAAACAAAACACACCATGTGACCTCAGCACCTCCGATGCCTCCCAGGCAACCCCTGCTTTTGGGAAGCAGCCCTGTGGGCCAACGAAGCAGATCCCCACGACTCCGGTAGCTCCCAGGTTCGAGGCGGGGAGGGGGCGGGCAGCGCTCCTCCGCTCCTCTTTACCAATCCAGAAATTGACTCACTTAGTCGATTAGTCCCCGACCGAGTACAAACGAGCAGAGTTAAGAGCCTTCTGCAACGTTCTTCCAATACATGGGGGTGAATCCCCGCATCCCTCTCCCTGCTTCAGAGTGGAGACGGGCGGGCCACGGGAACCTCCCGGGTACCAAAAAGGTCAGAGTAAGAGCGTTTCACTAAGAACAACAGACTCCAGAGTTACTTCACGCAGTCAGAGGCTCACATAAAGTTGGATATGAAAAATCCTTTGCAGAGTTCATCGCACATTATACTGACACAGAACTACCACAGGCTCAAAGCACAGGAAGTCCCTTAGGCATTTTTGTCTCCCCATCTTACAATCCATCTTACAGCTGCCTGGACTCACTTCCCCCTCCGTCACTGTTCCCCAGCACCTGTAGCTTCAGTTCTTTACTTCTAGGTCCCAACTCCCTGTTGAAACAGAAAAAGACGAGCTGGTATTAGGCAATCTTTGCAAAATGGCCATGGAGCAAATGACCCCATTCCGTATCTTCCCTCCCTCAAATCTCACACGCCTCATCACCTTTTCCAAAGCCCCACTACGTGCGCGCTACTTTGGAGGACACGACAAAGGGCAGCAAACTACACAGAAGAGGAGAACTCCGGTTCGTGTCCTCTGCAGGGCTGTGTAGGCTGACATGGGAAGTTGAGAGGGCAATCTGTCCAGAAAGCTGAGGTTTACGCGCCAGGCCTTCTGCAGCTGCCGCTCCCACATGCCGCCCGCGATCGGCGCTTGGGCCCATCCAGTTAAAACACAGAGCATCCAGGGGAGTGGGAAATACGTATGCAAGCTGGGGCAAATTAGTGGAATCGGTAGCCCGGCATGCGGGCGGCGCAAACACACTGCGGTGCAGACTCCACCTCTGCGCCATCCGCATCAGTTACTGCGGCACGGTAATGACACCCAGAGACCACACCGGTCTGCCTCCGCCGTGCCAACCAGAAGGAGGGCAGACACTTACAGAAAGAGCTCCTCATTCCACTCCATCTGCGCTGCAGCACCGGCACTGCCAGCTGTCACCGGCCTCGTCTGCTTCTGCTGCGGGGGGCTGTCTAGCTCTGCCACGCAGCGTATCTCCCCAACTCCTGCAACAGAGGGACAGAGCGCACGCGTGCGCTCATCAACGCAAGGCAGCGGCTCGGCGGATGCATGCCCCTCTTTTCCATTCAAACCCACCCAAAACATCCACTCGCTCCAATCTCGCCACCTGCGCGCTCGCCCCTGCAGATCAGCAATGTTTTCACGCTTACCTCCCTTCCCCTGGCAGCCCAAGTTCAGCACTCGAAGATTCCGGAGCAACAGCTTAGAACCCAGAGGGGCTGCTGCTACTCCGGACGGGGACTCTCGAGTCAACTTATTGCTGGGTACCTGAGGAATGACGAGAGCGAGACCGATGCCTTTATCGTTCACTCGCCAGCAGACAGCAGCAAGACGCATGATGTTCGTCCTTGCATCTACTAAGTAGCTCCTCACACCGACATAGGGGAATACCCACAGAGCCATCAAGACATGCTGCAGGTTCCCCAAGCTATCGACCTCCGATGGGCCCCTGTGTTATTTCAGATGGGAAATTTAAGGCAGACGGGAAAAGAGACAGACAACAACAAGCTTGCTGGCTGCCAGACGGACAGCTGAAGACGACAAACCATGGACCGTTCCATGCCTGTAAAGGCTGCCCTGGACGGAGCCTTGGTGTTCAGAGCAAGAGAGAGACTGCCCGAACGGAGATGCGTCTCAGGCAGTCCAGCTCCACCTCAACACAACCGGCACTCAACGTTCAGGAAACAAAGTACAAACAGAGCTGCCCTTCAGAGCGGTTCCTAATTATCCCTACTCCCCATGCCACAGCACCCCAACTCCTGTGACAGCGCAGGCCAGGACGCAGCTGTCGCCCAGAAGTGAGTCTCAACCCTTGGATTCCTGCCTGAGCCTCAGCCCTCCAAAGCGCCCCGGGGCACAGCGTTTGAGGCACAAGAATGACAAGAGGAGAGAGCCTTACCGCACCGGCTCCAGCGGTGCAGGCCTTCAGATTCACCATCATGGCTGGCTGCGTGCTGACAATGGTATCCTCGATCAGATCCTTTATGGTGGATAGATCCGCTCTCCCTTCGTTCTTCTCTCCGCAAATCAAGAGGAAATGCAGGAAAGTCATAACGAGGCAGACACATTTTCTCCTTACACAGCTCCAACTGCCTCTCGAGCCTCTAAGACGCTACACAGTCATTGTCCTGGTAATAACCCCCCAGGTACCCTTCCCATATCCTGTACTCGCTCTCCCCAGTGCTTAAAGCTTCCATGTAACAGCTGCAGGCAAATGTAAGTTGTCTAAATGAGACAAACTAAGCCTCTACACCTGTAGTCTACCCGTTGCAAATTTTGACAATACAGCTTTTACAGTTTGCCACATCCTTACCACCTCGTGAGATGGTACTACCGCACTTTCAGGAGAACAGCCAAATTCCTACATCTATTCAGGATAAAGCAACAAGGGTGTCAATAGAACAAACAAATCAACCAAATCCGGATCACAGAAGCACAAGCATTCCCACGTTCAGCTCATTAAACCTCTAATACCCAGGGGTTCCGCACACTAACCTCTCAAAAAAACCCACAAACAAACAAAACAAAACAAACAAACAAACCAAAAACAAAAAAAAACACGAACCAACCCAGCTCATTTTGCAGCTCTACATTGGACAACGGCAGGAGGACCTACATAGACAGAAAGCCTTTTTTGCTACGCAGACTCCTGTTCAGCTG
Organism: Aptenodytes forsteri; assembly: GCF_000699145.1. Lineage (NCBI taxonomy): Eukaryota > Metazoa > Chordata > Aves > Sphenisciformes > Spheniscidae > Aptenodytes > Aptenodytes forsteri. The sequence continues at coordinate 49,574 of NW_008794084.1, forward strand.
TTACACCAAACTCAGACAACAGACACCGGTACTGCTTCGGCCCTCTTGAGGATGTGCTGTTTTGACAGAGCTGAGCTAGCATTGATTCCAGGGCGAAAGAATCCCCTCCCTCGCCCTAAAGGGCCACGACAACAAGTTGCCAACCTCTCCCCTCTGCAGCAGACTTCCTCTTGGCTCGGCGCTGTTTCTGCCCCTCCCACCCTTCTTCCGCTCGAGTCCAGCCTCCCACTGTTTGCCGCTCACCTCGCGAAGTTGAAGTCTTGGAAGAACCGAAAGGTTCAAGTCTGGTCTGTCCTTGAACGTCCACGACACCAGGAGACCTTCGTTCTGTATCTCCTCCAAGCGGATCTCCACCTGGCCCAGAACAAATACCCATAGTCAGGAACAGTTTCTGTTTCCATTAGGTGCTTTTTGCCCCGTTTCAAATTCAGCAACTGAAAGGCCCTCACACCAGTGCAACAGTAAGAGACAGAATGTAAGAACACAAGTGGTCCCGGGCCTACTGGAAGAAGCAGCTGCAGAAGCCTCATCGCTCCGTAGAGAGATCTGGCTTCCTCGCTGCCTTTGGATGCCCAAGCGCCATCAGAGGGAAGAACGATAGGTTATTTCTTTGGCTGAAGAAAAAGCCTGCAGGACAATCCGAAAGAGCGAGTTGGGCACTGACACGGGATATTTACTGAGCTACATCAATTAACCATTGCCAAACCTAAGCACGGCCATTTGTAAGTTAGCAAAGCGTCTCTAGGAGATCACCCTTAGATTGAAAACTCATCCAGGTCACCAATAGTCTGCAACAACAAACCAGACTGTACACCATCCCGTAGTTCAGTTGAAAAGTTGCACACCCATACACCTGAAAGGCATCATTAATGCAACAGACAGAAACAGAACTACACAGGAGGAACTCCTGACCCAATATCTCTGGTAACAACAGGGGAATGAAATTTAACATCGTTCCAAAGTAACTGACAGACTGACATTTATTTACCATGAGCACTGAAGGTCATCAGTCAAAAGCGACAGATCTGGGACACGGTAGCTAGGTAAGTAACCAACAAGAGGTGCATAAAAGAAGCAAGACACGTTTGGGAATACAGTACTTGAAGTATTCCAACCAACGGGCATATGGTAACCTTACCAGCGTTTCACAATGCAGCAGCAAGACCTCAATTAGAATACCACACGCAATTCTCTACAAGAACGATCAACCCAGAACTTCAGCAGGTGCAGACAAGGAGACCTAGAAAATGCCGGCGAGTAGAGGAGCGATTTGATGAGACGTGACAAAGGCCACCTGGCTCCCAGAAACTACACAAAGATGAAAAGCAACCGCGGTTGCCGCCCACAACTAGATCGGCAGCCGGCGTGCTAAATGCAGAGGAGAGAGAGAGAGAGGAGCTTTAAATGACCGCGGAACGGGGGCACAAAACCAAACCGGGATGATCTGATAAATGTAGGTTGAAAATGTTAATAAAGCTTCTGAGAGCAAAGGGGTTCTCGAACAACCTTCCAACTGCAATACCTGCAATAGCAAGGGATTGGCTTCTGCTACCACAGAGTTACTTCCAATTTCGCCATGTCTCCCTATAGCGCAAACGAGCGCGCAGTCTCCAAGCAAGATACCGTGCCCAGCGTCAAGCCCTTCTTCACGATGGGAGCAAAAATCACACTCCAGAGAAGCAAATCCAGCCAGAAAGTGACTACGGAGTTACCATTGCAATTTCACAGAGCTTCTGTTCTGGGAGAAGCATCTCCAATATTCAACACAGAAAAAAAATCTGTAGCACACTCTTGTGAATGTATTAAGGGGAGCACTGACAAGCAAACCACTCCTCACCGTGGATTTGTTTTGCATGCCAACAAGCAGGACAACACCATAATTGTACATATGCACAGGACGCGTCTTTCCCTATCCATCACACTGCGAGGGTAATTGAACTCTGTGGACCTTTCGCTTCCTAAACACCCGCTTAAAAACACAGTATAGAACGCTGCCATGCCTCAAATCTCTCTGGGTTTTGTTACGGCTACGTGACATAGCCAGGATCTGCAGAACAAGCCTCAGAAAACGGGACTCAGCACGCAGATCAGGAATATTTGCCACCCCGCCAAACGTTAGTGACAGCACGCTGCTTCTTCCGGCACGATGAGGCCTCCTTCCTCGATGGGCGCGGGGCCGGGTGAAAGAACAAGTTCAATGGCTAACTTTTTACAACTGTTACCTGAGCCTGCAGCACAGCCAAAGCGACATGATAGGTGTCCACAGAAACAGCAACTGGGGACTGCTGAGTAACAGAGACAGGGAATTTCACAGCTTCAGCTGACAGATGGCAGCATAGCACCTAGAGAGAAAAGGAAGGAAACGAGTTTATATCCTCAGCGAGAGACAGCCGTGCGATGGCAAAACGCCTAAAAGCAATAGGCAAGGTTGACGCATCGTGGCAGGAAAGAAACATCAGGCTTACTCCCAGACCCAGTTCCACACTGCGAACTTGCCATTTCAGACTCTGTACGTGAGGCAGTAAAGACTTATCGGTGACAGGAGCTCTCTTCTCCTCTCCACTGGAGGACCCTGATATCTGGGCTCAGCATCCATACGCCCCAGCTCCACCAACACGTCTCCTGCCGGGGCTCTCCCAGAGCTCACCGACGCACAGCCCCAGAGCTGCAATCTTACGAGCCCGTCGACCGGCCTCCGAACTCAACACCAGACCTTGCCCAAAACTTCCCCGGTTCCACCATCCCCATTGCGCAGGCCTCGGCAATCTCCATAGAACACACCGTCAGTCGACGGAGAAACCCCATACCGTACAATTCAGAACAGCAAAGCCTTACCATGCTGTGGTCCGACTGTCCCTTGCATGTCACGCGACTTATATTTGTGGCTGGTGGTAACCGAGGACCCTCTTCAAATGTGATCTGCACTGAGCTCTATGAAAAGAGGACTCCATTAGTTCCCAGTGGTCAAGGTATCCCAGATAGTTTCAAAGAGGACAAACGATTCTGACGTGGGGCCCCAGAGACACTCCGGTTCATTCCCATGAATCTGGCCAGCACACGGAACCGTCACACAGTGCAATTCTACCCACCTTGGCTTGTCCAGACAGAGAAAGGAAACAAGGCCTCCAGTCAAGGCTTAGACTCACAAACACTATGTTAATTTCAGACCGGCAAGCCCGAATGAGAATGGAAAATTGTTCTGGATAGCAGTCAACTATAAGTCAAGTACGTTAACCTTTCTTCATTGCAGAAGCTTTGATGTTTCTTCTCTCTCTCCCTCTGTGCTAATCCTGCCCCAAGTAAAAAAAAAAAAAAAAAAAAAAAAAAAAAAAAAAAAAAAAACCCCAAGAAAAAAAACCCACCACAACAAAAAAACCCCCGAAAACCAAACCAAACAAAAAAAAAACAATCAACAACAACAAAATCCACCCTCAGCATATGGTATGTCAGCTCCTGTGCTCAACTTGTTCCCTTCCCTCCGCCCCCCCGCTCTCCTGGTTTATTAGATCACAATCTCCACTGCGGAAGCATCCCTCTTCTTCGCTTGAGGATTTCCCCATATAACAGGACCAGTTCTCTACAGAGAACCCTTCTCAAGAAATACAAGACAAAGAGTTGAGAGCATCCCTGCACTCAACCTGTCCCTCAAAGATTCCCTCTGCTCACAAGGGGCAAAAAGAGAGAGCGAGCAGACAATCTGAGCACAAGGACACGACCGTTTCCTGAGGTGCTCATGTTTTAGGGCCAGGGTGACCGAGAGGGAGGATAAAGGTCTGGGAAACCGCACTCGTTTTCTCAAGCAAACGAGACTGTGCACCGCCACCTCCATGCAACAGACCGATCCAGGTGACAGGTGGAAGGTGGGTAGAAGGGGCTCTCGGACACTAATCTAACCGGCACACATACTACAACCTGAAGAGCCACTTGCTCATCAAAAACTAGTCCGGACGCGCACCCTCCTCTCAACGCAGACACGAGGCAGCTCTCCCAGTGACCAAACTTCAAAACTGAAAGACTCAATGGAGAAACAATGCCGCATCACTCCCTGCTGCTTCATACTAGTAACGCCTGCCGTTTCTTCTTCTCGCAAGCCTCCTCCACCAGAGCCCTGTGTTCACCCTCCTGGGTCAGTCAAGAATATCAGATCAGCCCTTCCTCTCCGCAACCAGAACCTCTGCCCAACAACTCAAGTACATAATCATCATCAGCAAGCTGTTGCCCTGTTCTTCTCAATACGTCACAGTCTCACCAAACTGGGAGGCACTGGCCAACTTCAAAAGATCTCGTTACCCAGCCCACTCAGAATGAACCACATGCACAAGGTAGCGTGAATCTGTATATACCCCAAGGCAGGGAGAAAACACAGAGGAAAACTAAAACAAGAAGGGTAGCATGTGCTTGACAGGCAACTCAATTCCTTTCAAGTCTTTGCCCCGTTTTAAGGCAAGTAACTTGAAAACCAAACAGGAAATAAGAAACACCAGCTGTTAACATTTAAAGATCTACAGAAAAAAGCGACACCTTGTGACTGAAGCCGCTCTCTCGAGTACCAGGGATGAGAACGAGACACGGCCAGGAGGCAGACCAACCCTCATCTGCCCGCTGCCAGCTCCCTCAGATCACGCTCCTAACAGAATCCGCCCGAATTCAGATGCTGGTGTGCTCCAACCACGAATGCGCTCCTATAAAGCTCCTACCACGTGCGTTACATTCTCACGTTCACCGTGATTCGGAAACACGAGGAAATGTGGGCAAATCTAGACCTGAACGAGACTAGGACATATTCTTTTAAAATTCACCAAACTGAAACAAGCCATGCAGAAACAACAAAACCACAGAAGAAAACAGACTATCAAGAGGGAAGCGACCAAACAGCGTTTCTCCAGAACTAGGACTCTGGAACGCTAGTATCCCTCTATTATCCTTTTATGGCAAACCATGAGACTTCTACCCCAGTTTTGGCATTTTCCTTTCCCTTTCTTGGGACTACGCACAAGGGAAAATGAGACAGCACACCCAGAGGATGGTAAAGATAGCTCTTGAACAAGCAATCAAGACAGGAATCTACAGTTCTTCCCCAGCCTTACCAACAAGCCCGTGGAAGCAGGCTTATAAATCTGAGGGCCGAGACCCTCCACCGTTCTGCATCCGCACCAAGAGCCTGACGTACTCACAACCATCCCCTCCTCCACGCTAACTCCACTCTTAAACCCAGCTTTGCAGAGCTGCGTTTCCTTATGGCTTTTTGTCAGTCGATACAGCTAAAATGAAAAAAATGTGACAGCAAAAGGAGCTAAGAATAAGTCTACCTGGGAGAAAGTGAGATCGCTCGCTTCTAAGCCTCAATCTATCCCCGACTCCCCTTGGGACTTAAAAGGAGAGCAGGGGTGGAGTCAGACTGGGAGCAGGGAAGGAGCTACCGTCAATTGGGACGAGCGCTATCAGGCCTTACGTCCCTCCCCTCGACCAGATCCAAGAATAATTTCGTAAGCTTTTCGTAGACTGGGGAGGGAGGGGCGGGGGAGGGGGGGCACGTGGCCACAGGGGAATGCTTTTTATGACAAGGCTAGTGCATTTTCAAAGACAGAATTGCCATTGGTTCTAAACCGAGGTTTACCTGAAAACTGCAATGCACTGCAAAAAAAAGGAGACGCAGCTTCTCCTTCAAGATCTCGGCAGACGACAGGACTATCCTTTATGCAACTTCATTGCAAAAACAAAACAAAAAAACCTAACACGCACCCAGCCCAGAACAAGTCTCCCGTTCTGTGGTCTTTGGAAGGTGCGCATGGACTACACGGAGAAGACTGTAGTCAACCTGAGGCTGACTTCACCTAATCGCACTGAACTTTTAGAAGACCGGAGGAGTATTGCCTTAAAAAAAGTTTTCAATTACAGTTAGCGCTTTCATATTATTAAGTCCCTACTCTCTTCTCATTTGGCAGCCCCCTAGATCGCTTGAAAACATAATTCCTCAGGACACGCAATGAAAAGTTACTCAGCCTTGCAATACGTTAGCAAAGTTGCAACGACTGAGACAAAAACGGTCTTACTTCTTCTACTGGTACAGTCTCCTGATGCTACAGGCTGTAATGCGAAAGTTCTCGTACAAGTCAGCGAAGAGTTCCTTGGCAGAACGCATCTTGCAAAAAGTCATGTACCGAAGCACTAGCTAAAAGACAAAATGCTAATTTTCAGTTGTTTTATCACCTGACAAAGAGATACCTCAAAACCAACTGCATTATAAAGGATAGTTGCGAGTATACGCCAAATGTTGCAACGCAGTAATTTTCTATGTGGATCGCAAACTTTAGACGCGACTGAAATCATTACATAAATAGTTATCTTGAACAACAGTTACATATCTCCGCAGCTTTGCGAGCATTACTGGGATTCAGGGCCCACACTAAGCCTTCCACCTCCATCCCCGATTGAAGTCTGTGCCATTTCTTCTGCGTGGCCGAAAGAATTTCCGTGCCTTAATTCCAAGGCTCAAGGAGGAAACACTAGCAGAAAGACCATTGTCATCTCTTTCCCAGTTAGACACGATCAGTCACTTTATCCCATTTTACCAGGACCGGGGCTGGGGCCGGGGGCTGAGTGCTGGAACGCTGCGACTCAAAAGCAGGGCGTTGGCAGGAATGGGATGCCTGAGGGGCGGGAGAAGAAAAGGATCGAGATGGAGTATTTTTCCCAGTTAAACAGATGTAAGCAGCTCCAGGTAACTCCCGATCTTATCCAGAATCCCACATAAGACATAGCCCCCCAGAATAACCACCGGGCCCCACTTCAGAGAACAGCTTTTAGACCCAGCAACTCGCTGTGGCAATGCCGCTTTCTGAGTAGACGTGCTCCAGACGAGGAGCGACTGCAGGAGAAACTGAAGCGTGGCCCTCCAGGGGCCTCCATGTCATTTCAGCCATCAGCTAATCTTCACCTTAAAGGAGTTCTAAATTCCGGAACTTAGAAATTCAGGTCATTTTGTGAGGATCTGAGGAATTCAGCGCATGGCAGAAGAATGCAGCGTATCAGATATGGGTGACTGCTGACACTTGACCACCGCAACATTCTGACAAGAGGGGCACGGAAGGAGAGGGCACGTTTCTACGGGGGGAGGCAGTTTGCAACTGTTCTCCCCTCTGTTCGGTCCCCTGCCAAGTCCTCTCTCCAAAAGAGGGAAGGCCTCTGCCTGTGCGTGCTCCGTCCCAGAGAACGGCCCTCAAATTTCCCATCAGGTCTTGAAAAGAGAAGAAGCGGTTGCCGTGGCCCTAGGCGAGCCACTGTACTGAGCCAACCCCAGGGGGCCGCTAGGCGTCACAGCAGTGGGTCCCCCTCAATAGAATATGCATTGTATCAGAACGAACTTACTTTCAGTCACAAAAGGAAGAGCTGGCTTTGAGGGCTCAACACCAGCAGGATCTGCAGGGTTTCGGCTTCTGTACAATAAATCAGCTGAGCATATCCTGACGCTCGGAAGTTTTCTGCAGCAAAAAAGGACCGCTTTTTCAGGATACAGATCTCAGGTTCAATGCTGCACCTGGCTATTTGCACAACCAGGGGAAGGCGGGGACGAGGAGGGAGGGAGAAAGGGATGGAGGCAGGCAGAAGGAAGAACTTTAGCAGCTGACACGTTAAAACACCAGATCAAGTTTCTCACATCTTACCCAGTGTAACTATCAAGAGCGTAATCTTACAGTACGTAATCTAGCCTCATTTAGCTCCAGACAAAAGAGTCCGTTCCAACAGCCTGTGGCAGATAGTCCCGCAGCCACCTTATGCAGCACCACCCTCTCTTCTTGTACCTCCTCCCGTAAGATCAAGAACGTATCCCGGTTAGTAATCGTTAGACTACTACTCATAATCAGTCCTACCTTCTCTCAGAGCAGTCAGGCCCGCACTCTGGACTCCTCCTGCCCTTGGTATACTTAAGGGACTGTTTTCTAACTCTCTTAGAGTATGATGAAGGTTTCTGAACTCATTCCAAGTAACCAGTGCAAGAAACGGGACATGAACACAACAACGGGGCCAGTCTATTTTTTTTTTTTCCTCCCCCTCTACAAAAACTTCTTACCCTATTTTGGAACGGGCACCTTCCCATTTTCTCAGTCATCGACAACTAAGCGCAAGCAATTGACGCCATTAAAGGATACTACAAGACAAAGAATCAACAGAGAAGGAACGGCCAAATTCACAAAAGCAGGCACAGCTTACGGTTTGGTGGTTAACTTGATCTTTATCCCTGCATCTGGCAGATCAACCACACCTTTGTGGAAAGAGCCATTTTTCCACAAACCTCCTAGGAACAGAGCACTCGGTCTCTTGAAAACCTGTCAGAGGACAAGCTCATCCTAAAACTAATGAACAATTTTGAATACCCTGTCCTTTGACACCATCAAGGTGTCGGGGATACAAACATCCATTCCCATTTTCTAATGCTAGCCAGCTAGATCTAAGGTGGGAAAGAGAGACTGGGTGCTGCTACATTCCTGTTAAAAAGAACAATTTCACTTATCACAAGTAGCAACGAAGGAGAAACCATGCCAACCTTTCCAAGTCAATCTAACGTTTGGTGAGTCAATCTAACACGGCAAAGGAGGAGGTGAGCAGTCATGTCACATGTGGAGCGGAGAACTTCAGGTGGGAAAGCGAAGGACTGAACACAACGGAACAAAGAGAAAAAAAATGTTCTTTCTTCAAAAGGAAAACAATAAAAGCTAGCTGGGGAGCATCAGTGAGACAGGTCCACTGAACCAAATCTGCCCAAAACAGCAGCAAAAAGCGACACCCAGCTTCACGAGCGGGGTCTCTGACACACCTCAGAATAAGAAGACACAACATACGTGAGACAAGCATTAAGAAAGGTAATGTTTGGAACAAGTCAATTCCCTGATCCATCTGTAACAGGCAGAAGACATAACTTCGCAGGTAAAAACATCCGCCGGGTAGCAGAAGTACACAATCCAAGGCAGACAGCCCATCTGCATTCATGCCTGCACAATACTTGTGGAGGCTGACTCCACATATTTCTTATGAGAACAAAACTTGCCCTGAGACATGCTGCTCTTCCAAGTAGTAACGCTCAACCACCTCACCTCGTAGAAGTGACAGACAACAAAGCCTCTCAGGAAATTCACCATTCCCACACGGCCAACGTATGGGGTACAGGGACCAGGTATAGTACCGGCTATGGCCTTCTTTACAAAACCTGTAACAGTCTGTGCTCTAAATCCACGTTACCCGGTCTTAGGTGACTTCGTACATCCTTTCAAAAGGAGCAGCGGACAATATTTTTAAATATTCTCTGCCCTAGGATACTTGACACCAGTAAAACAAAAACGTTCCCAGTCCAAGGCTGGAAAAGGAACGCAAAGTTGCAAAGGCAGCTCATTATGCGCAAATATCCCATCCTGGTCATTTTGCGCTTCCTAACACCAGGAGGCAACTCTAAGCAGGAAAACAAAAGGGCAAAACCGAACTTCCCCATGCTTGCTGATGAAGTTACAGCCTCCTTTGGTCAAACTGCAGAGGACATTCATTCAGCTCTACAGCCTTTATTCAAATGGCTGTACCACACGGGTGCAACTTACTTGCCTTGTAACCGAAAGGGACTTCCCCGAAAAGAGACAGGTGCCACGCAGGTGACACGTAACAAAAACAAGCATTTCTTCCTAAGTTGCCTTCCTCAAAGATCCGTCGTCTTCATCTCATCCCAGCAAGTTATTATGAGGGGATTACACTGAGGCAAATGAAAATACAGAGAAATGAAGAGCTACAGAAGGTATGCTGGAAAAACTGCGGTGCAAGCATTCCCAAAGGAGCCAAAGCCATGACGTTACCTATGGGGTTGGACTTCGCGAAGCCTATTATGCTGATACAACTAACAACGGGTGGGGACAGGGGGAGTAACAATTTCTCATTCCTCCCCACCTTCACCAATCGCCTGATTTTTTCACGTGGTCATGCTGCACCGAGAGATCCGCTTTTCTGTTCTGCCTGTCGTCCAGTACTTAACTCACTTTGTCAAACAGAAGGAGACTTTTCCAAGCTCGTTGGAAAACTCAAACACAAGTTCACATCGCATTCTTCAAGATTTTGGTTTCCTTTTCTTCAAACACATTAGTTTCACGCTAACCTTTTTTAGCTCTTGGTTTTCCCACTCAGCTTAACAGAAAGGCTCCCTCTTCCCATTCACATGACAGAAAGAAAGGAGATCACGACAGACTTTGGACCATAGCTTTTGTGGGCAAAAGCCCCTGCCTTGCAGGCAATGCGAGTTACTGTGCAATTATTTCCACATGGAATCGGCGAGGCATAGCCTCCTTCATGAGCTTCAAAACGATGCAACAGTAATGCTGGGAGATGAAAGGGAATAAACACCGGCAAATTTGGAAGAGGTTGCTGCAGAAACCCCAAAGCGGCCGCATCAGCCGGTTTCATCAGGTCTGACTCGGGCTCAGGCCCCAAACCGCGTCAAACGAAGCGTGCTGCCCGACGCCCACCTTTCCGTACGCGGTGTGCTCCCGTTTAGTTACGCTCCCGTCCCACCAGGCCCGCGCAAAGCTGCTCGAAAAGCGACGCCGGCTCCTTCGGCCAAGACCTGGCAGCCCCCGAGAGCGCCCGGCGAGGAAGGCTTCCCCGGCGCCCAAGAACAAAGGGCGGGCGGCCCCGCCCGCCTAGAAGCCG
>NW_008794084.1:61435-61669 GCF_000699145.1 Aptenodytes forsteri
AACGCCGGTGGACGGACATGGCGTCTATCCCCCATCCCCGAGGGCCCAACGGCTGTTACAGATTTCCTGGCACTTGAAGATCTCAAGGAAGACATTTTATTGGGGGGTTTCCAACATCGGGGGCAGGAAGTGACGTACCTGGGGGCGGAATAGAGCCGGCGCACCGTTCGAGGGGTGCTGAGGCGGCCATGACGGTTGCGGGCGCCGCCGGGGGGGGACCCTCCCGGGGGCGCC
>NW_008794084.1:62085-69338 GCF_000699145.1 Aptenodytes forsteri
GAGTAGCGCTGCCCCGTGGGGCCAAACCGGCCCCGGCCCTGGCCCCGGGAGTGGGATCGGCCGGGCTGACTCCCCACCTTACCTTCCTTTCAGCCCCGAAGCACAGGGCGTGATCAGCGGCGCCGTGTTCCTTATCATCCTCTTCTGCTTCATTCCCGTGCCCTTCCTGAGATGCTTCGTGGAGGAGCAGTGCGCGGCCTTTCCTCACGACGAGGTGAGGCTCAGCTGGTGCTGGGAGCGGGGCGGGCACGGGCGGGGAGCGGCCACCGGTAACCGGCCACCGGTAACCGGGGTCCTGTTCTCTGTCCCGCAGTTCGTAGAGCTCATCGGTTCCCTCCTTGCCATCTGCTGCATGATTTTCCTGGGCTTTGCAGATGACGTTCTGAACCTGCGCTGGCGCCACAAGCTCCTTCTTCCTACCATGGCTTCCCTCCCACTGCTCATGGTTTACTTCACCAACTTTGGGAACACGACCATTGTAGTGCCTAAGCCCTTCCGGCTGCTGCTGGGCATGCACTTGGACCTGGGTAAGTTACGAATTGCCAGGAGCCATCATCCCAGCGGGGAGCGATCGGCGGAAGGGGGTCACCTGACAGCACTCTGTGCTGCAGAGGGAGCGTATGAAGGATTTGCTCACGTAACCAGCGAGAGGGCACAGCTAAATATTAGGTTGGAAAGAACACCCAGAAACCCAGCATCCAGCCATGCGCAGATAGGCATCAATCATTTTTTCAGCATTCTGGCAATACAGTTGAGCGCCAGGTGCACACGGCACTCGGCTGCTGCCACTGGCATGACCGAAGGACAGAAACAGAGCGCTACAGCCTGTGTCGCAACAGTTTGCTGCAGTTGCCGCGTTGTACATAGGCGTACACGTGATGGCCGAGTCACGGGAGATTTATTAGTAAGCTACTGCTATCAAAACTCACCACGATCGCTAGGTAATGGATTGCTGTACAAAGCAGGAAGCCAGAGCTTCGGTGAACTGGGCCGGGGCCTGCTTCGCCTATGAATGCTAAAGCACTTGGCTCGCTCTGATCTGCAGGTATCCTCTACTACGTGTACATGGGCATGCTAGCAGTGTTCTGCACTAACGCCATCAACATTCTCGCTGGAATTAATGGCATTGAAGCAGGGCAGTCTCTGGTGATAGCTGCTTCCATTATCGTATTCAACATGGTAGAGTTAAACGGTAAGGAAGATAACCTATATGTTTACCGGTGCAAAAAGCAAAGATAGAGTCCTAGGTTTCAATATCTGGTATTACTAAAAATCAGCCAGTCCTGTCTTACCACAAACGCATTCTTTTTTCTTTTCTCTATAGGGGATTATCGAGATGATCACATTTTTTCTCTCTACTTCATGATTCCCTTTTTTTTTACCACGCTGGGGCTGTTTTACCACAACTGGTAAGAGGATGGACGTTCAGAGTTTCTTCAGAAACCTTTGCCTTTACTTTCTCCCCTTTCAAACAAACAAAACCACTTACTGACGTGCAGGTGGGATGCTGGAGCATAGACAGGCTTCTTGCCAGAAACAAGAGTGCGAAGCATCGATGCACGGGTAGCTTTTCTTTTTATTAGAACAATTCCAGTCACACCGGCTCACCAAAATGCATAGAATACGCTCCCTCACATGTCTCTCTAGCCGTTTTTTCATACCGTATTCTCTGCGAGTCGAGTTGTGTGTCACAGTCCCGCAGTTCTTGGCATCAGTACCTGCAATTGTTTGTTTTTACTATGTAGATTTGCTGCGGTTCCCTCTTGGCCCCTAACCTGCCACGCGTGAATACATTCAATGGTTATAAAGTCACTTTCACAGCAACAGCGACATGACAGACCTTTGCTTTTCTGCCCTGGGGACTGCAGGTACCCGTCTCGAGTGTTTGTTGGGGACACCTTCTGCTACTTTGCTGGCATGACCTTCGCCGTGGTGGGGATCTTGGGGCACTTCAGCAAAACAATGCTGCTTTTTTTCATCCCGCAATTGCTCAACTTCCTCTACTCATTGCCTCAACTCTTCCACGTCATTCCTTGTCCCCGTCACCGGCTGCCGAGGTAATGTACCCGAGCGGCCTATAACGGTACCACAGATTGTGCCTTTTGTCTCCAACACCAAGTGAGCCAGGTGGTGATAGGTGCTCTTTCTAAAAGCCATCAAAGTAAGTTTTCCAGTTAAAAGTTAGCTGGCTCACTCTGCCAGCTACGGTCGAGCTTCACAGAGTAGAGGCTTCTCAAAGAAGTTAACTTTTCCGAGCACCCCACCCCCACAGATACAGAAGAGTGATTTTTAACCATGTAAGAATATTATTACTCTCAGCTACAAGGGCGAGCGAAATTGATACAGGCCGCTTTTAAGGCTGTTGCAGCAGGATCTGCTAAGATTTCATAGTAGCAAACATTCTGTGGCACTATGCCATGTCAGCGACTGTCTCTGCAGATGTTAGATTCTATTTTATTTTGAAAACTGTACAGCTTTATGCACGTATTGGGGGTGCGGTGGGGAGGAATCTCTTCCTGACTCTGGTGTCAGGTGTCTGGTGCCGACACCTCTGACAACAGGTGTCGGCAGCTGTTGTTAAGCGTCTCGGATTCTTCTCGCTTTTTCCGCCACTGGATTTCTTTCTCAACTACTCAGCTAGGGACCTAAGTCTGCTTGCGTAGGGATATCTCTGTCTCCTTGCTCTATCCCAACTAAAATTTTAATGTTTCTTTTAGGCTCAATCCTAGTACAGGGAAGTTGGAGATGAGCTACTCCAAATTCAAAACTAAGAGCCTGTCTGCCCTGGGAACAAACATTCTGAAGGTAATAGCCAAAAAACATTCAAAATCCAGACGCATTTTGAGGCGGTGATCAAACGCGAGACGAACAGGATGGGAGGGAATCCAGAACTTCTGGGTTCACTTGTTATTTCCTGGCTCAAATCCAGAAGAAAATACTCTTCTTAGTCCGTCACCATCCCTCGCAGTCACTCCATTGCGTTAATAATCAATCTTTCAGAACAACCACACGTAGCAGCGTTCCGGGACCATTATAAGCCTGTCCTGTCTTTTTAGTAAGAGCAGGAGCCAGACTTTAGGGATGGTACAGCAAAAGGGCTCTTGAGCAAAACCAGCCAGTGAGCGCCAAACGATCCTGGTGAAATAGCATGCAGTATTTCTTTCCCCAGGCAGTCAAGATCTTGCACATAGTAGATGTGAGGAGTGGAACGGATGAAGATGGCGAATACACCGAGTGCAATAATATGACACTTATTAACTTTGTCATAAAGCTGATTGGACCCACCCACGAGCGAAATCTCACTCTCCTGTTGCTACTCATTCAGGTCAGACAAACGGTTCCTTCAGTAGAAAGATGTACTCTGCAGTAGAAACAGATCCAAGTCGGTCTCAAGAGTTTCAAGAGGCAAGTATAGTATTGTGCTCTTCACACAAGATGCAGTTGAGCTGTGGAACCTGAGGAGAATCGCAGATTTACACAGCTCAAGGAGTAAACACATCCCTCCCCTCTCTCTTCCCCCCTCCCCCCCTGCCCCGGTTCCTTGAGAGCTAATAAATACCAAGTCCCTAGGTTAGCTTGAGAAGATTCCCAAGGCACGAGTCGTTGGATGCTAGAAAAAAAGACATGAGGAAAGCAGATTGCCTTGTCGCTCTGTCCCCATTCAGCCTTTTTCCATGTTCCTGGTTTTAAGTCATACCAAATAACAGTCCTGGAGTTATCTCCAGCTGGTGGACTTGCATAAGCGTGGCACGCAGCTCAGTGGTATCTGGAATCTGAGCGGGATGCGGGAGCGCTTTGAAGCAACTTGGAGCGCAAGGATAGGAGCGCAAGGATAACATGCCTCACAGATACCACCGCTACTTCTATTCAGCACATGAACTCTCATGCATAATGTAGTAGAGATGCCACTTTTGGAAAGGCCGGCCTTGCTTAGTTGCCCACAATAACATTCTTTTTTCATCCTCAGATCAAAGATAAGAGATTCTTACTAGGAAAGAGAAGAGACATTTAGCCAAATTCCCATTCGGGAGGAAGGACTACCAACGAACAAAACAAACCTAGAGACCGAACAGGGCTTAGGCAGACTACATCGGGGATGGGAGAGGATGGGAAGTACATACCACTTGATCTTGAGCCCAGTCACAGCAGAGAAGTCTTGGCGCCTTCTTGTAAGGATGCCAAATTGCAGCTTTGACACGAGGTATTTTCCATAGGGTTTATGTTATAATACAGGCTCCTTAATAAGGAAAGAATGGTTCCCAACCATTCATCTTGTCCACTCGTTCTCACAGTGTAACTGTGCGCAGGCACATGCAAGAAATCCCCCACAGATAGCTACGATGCTCAGAGAAAGAAACAAGGCCTTTGGCTAGACTTCTGCCTTTCATCTTTCTATACCTAAAACACTTTAGCCTAAATGTTGTTATTTAGTGAAACGAGGCATGCTGGAAAGCGTAGCAAGTCCATCGGGAAAGGAGGAATCTGCCAGCCTTAAACTATTTAACGTTTCTGTTCTCCGTCTGATTTTTACCTAGGTCCTGGGCAGCATGATTGCCTTTTCAATCCGGTACCAACTAGTGCGCTTGTTTTACGATGTCTGACTCGGCTGTCAGGGAGCAGGGGAAAGAGTTTTAACTGCCAGTCAATTTTCTCCAGTTGCTGACCAAATGATTCAACTGACCTTGCTTCGGCCCTCTGAGAACCTCAGGACACCTGTCAAAACACAGCTCTGCGTGGGCCAATCTTGAACCGTAATCATCTTCCCCCCCCCCCCCCGCCTTGCAGAGAAGGCTTTTGTCCAATTCTGCTAATAGAAAAGATTCACTGCTACTGGGACATCATTGTTACTGGGAATACCTTTCAGAGGGGAAGTAAATGACCCAAATGTTTACTCACAGTACTTGGAGAAAGTGGGAAAGATGAAATCTCTATACATCTAACAAGCATGTTACTGTTCCCAGAGAGAGAGAGAGAGAGAAAAAAAACAGGAACTTCAATTTCTGTGAGACTCTGTACAGCAGAACAAGTAAACCAGAATCCTCTCCTGGCTTCTCCAATCCTGTCTTTGGTCCATGGACGTAGAGTAACATGTTATAAAGCATATCCAAAACTCAGAGCGCTCCGAGAATAAAATAACTCATGGTACCCTTTCCCCTTCAGTGCTTTGCCTCAAGAATATTGACGCGCAGTGAAACTAGGTTACACGATCCATCTCTGTGGCCTTCTACCCTGCTAGGGGGCTGATCATTTCTGCAGTAGGCTCCCTCCTCTTTCACAGCTACCGGGAACGTTCCCACCGAAGGGCTTTTATTTCTGAACATCTTTATCATCTGCCTTCCTTTGTGGAATAGGACACATCTGGAACAGGCTAGCAGAGTAAGGATTGCTGTGTCCTTGCACGATAGAGGACATCAGTAAAAAGCCTTAGATTAACGTGGAACTAAGAGCCTGCAGGCTGCAATTACCTTTTCCTCAAATACAGATCATTGTTTATGTAGCAGTATCTGGCACCATAGTTCACCACAGAATTGCTACCTACCTGACAGAAAAACATGTAACAGCCATTGGAGTACCAGGTTAAAGAGTCTGCGTGAGATTAACAGGAGTGAAAAGCGGAATAACGCAACAGCAAAGACAGGGACGCTGAGATGGGCGACAGCAGAAGTTGCCGAGTCCGGTACCTTAGTAGATGTGAGGCTGCTGCACTTCCACACACCCAAGTCCAGCCAGTAGTGAGGCTGGGAACGTATTCCCAGTAGGCAAAAATGCACATGTCCAGCAACACTGATCAACACAGAAAACACACAGCACTCAAATGTGAATGGTACAAGTGGCCGAATCCTCTTCCTCCTCTCCAGCTGATCAGTTTGGAAGTCTGCTAGTAGAGTGCATCCATATAAACATAGATGCGTATACAACGCACACAAACATGAATCCCTTCGGTAGCTGGCCTTCAACACTCAGTCTGTCCGCTAACTAGCCACTGGATTTCCTGGCACCGGGGCATATGAACACCTGAGGTTCACAGTACTACTCTACTTGCTCTTACTCAGATCTTCTCACTTGGAAAGGGAGAGAGGGAGAAATTAATCTCTCTACTAGCTGTTCCAGGCATATGGCCTTCCCGTAGCCAACTCGGATGCCCGCCCCATTTTCTCCAGTAAGCTGGCTTAAACCTAGCTCCAGTAAGCAACCTGCCGACCCCAATCTATCCCCTATCTGGTCCTGGATACCTGGCTCCAAAGCCCATTATCCTACTCGCTCGCTAGTCTGGCTCGCTCGCCAGCAATCACACACACTGGCACTCCACCCTAGCCGTAGCCCCCCTCTACGCATGCTCCAGTCTTCCCATTTGCTGGTACCACGTATACACTGGCCCCTTTGACCTGTGGCCTGATGCCAGTTGCTGGCGCTTAGACCGCCAGACGTACATAGGCCTGCAGGGCAGTCAGTCCCCTCACCCCAGAAGAAAACTAGAAATGGAGTTTAGTGAGACAGGACAGACTGCAGAGATAAAGGCTACCAACCGGCAACATGTTCACACACGACCACCTTCTTCACCCTGCTTCTCCTTCCACGTTCCCATGCTTTTTCCTCCCAGTCCACCTTGACTCCTTCCCCACCTTTGGTGCTTCCCTTAAACAACCCATAATACATCTCATGCATTCCCACAGTCCCCTGAAAAGGCTCTCCCAGTAGGTTTTACGCAGCCCCGAATGCTCATCCCCCGTATGCCACCGTAAGCCCATTACCCCTCCAGGTGGGATCCTCCTCAGTCTGCAGGCATCCCAGGAGCCCCTCTGCCTCACTCGGGAGGGGAGCCAAGCCAAGACTGGGGCCTGGGCCCAGGGGCCGACCCCACTCTTCAGAAAGCTCTGGGAGCAGCCCTGCCAGGGCAGCATCACGCTGGTTCGGTCATCGGAGCGTCCCATCTATTGTCACTCCTCCGCCCCTTTGGGTGACCGTGACCAGCCCTTACTCACATAATCTAAGAGGTGACACAGTCAGAGCTCCTTACACAGAACTGATCTCGAAGCGTTACCCCATCCCGTCAGGAGTACTGGCGCTCCCACAGTAGGTGCTTTGGCTGCCCACGGGTGGATGGGAAGCACGAGAGGCTCTCTGCGTGACTCGTCTGCTCTAGTCCCGAGTGCAGCCAGCAGAGGCCCACCGCTGCAGTGTGCCCGGCCCCTCCGCTGCCAGCACACCGGCCGCAGCTCCCTGACGAGCAGGAAGGCCCGCCACCGCGCGAG
>NW_008794084.1:70342-80885 GCF_000699145.1 Aptenodytes forsteri
CACCCGCAGCGGGCCGGCGGCCAATCGAGGCACCGGTGAGCAACCGGCCCGCTCGAGTCCAGCTGGAAGAACCGAGGAGCTGAGCCCGTAAAGACTTGCACTCACGCTATGGGGTGCTCATAACTGAACTGTATTCGTCATCTGTTACATTCAGTGGACCTTGCATAGAGAATAAACAATGCTTCATTTCCAAAATGGGACCCTGGCAAGGTGCCGTTTCAGCGTTTCTAGAAGGCACTGTAATACACGAGCCCCGCTGGGAGGATGGCAACCCAGTAGCGAGTGCAAGGAGCCACGGGAAGAGGAAAGGGCTAACAGTTACCAAGAAAGGCACAACAGCCCAAACTGGGGCTTCCTCTTCAGCTCGCCGTTGCTTGGTTAGTGCAGCTGAATGACCATCCGAGGTTACCCTTGTACACTTGTGTACAAGGGAAACCAGACTGGCTGTCCACTTACCTCCTAATTTATTAGCGGCCAATTGACAAATTTGCATCTGGTAATTGCAAACTTAATTTCTTACCTTAACTGAGACTTATGATGAACATGGTATCTGTGCTAACTTTACTATGAGGAACCTGGTATCGGGAACTATAGCGGTCATCCTCTTCAGCATTCCGATGAGTGAACAGGCCCAAGTAATACTAATGACTACTGAAAGTACTTTAATACTGTCAGCACGGTACAGCGCTTTAGTACCGTCACAGTTGAGCCTCCAATTATAATCTGTAGTGAGCACCTTGTTCCTAAATGGAATAGGAGAACACTTACAGATTTTTAATATTTTTTTAACTTCCTAGCTACAAAAAATGGTTGAAAACACTTCAGAGAGAGACTTTGCAATTTAGAGAAACACAGAGAGGGATGAAAACCCTCTCTAGTGTTAGTGTAAACTAATCAAGTTAGTCAACTCAGTATTTCAAGTTTTTGCGCTCAAACGTCAGATAAGACCGGAGTGAACGTTTAAATAAATCCCTTCCTCCAAAGGAGGATGATAGCGTGGCTGCAAAGACTTGCTAGAGTTGTAGCAATCGTGCCAACCACACCGCAGGTTTAGCGGGCATCATTGAGCTGCCTTGCCACGCTGAGGATATGCTTAGCTCCCTTGCTCAGAAGTAAAGTAGCTAGTTCAACACCAAGGTTCTCTGCAGCTTCCTGGGCCTGACCAGGGACATTCTTGGCTGTGATGCCAACATGCTGCACATCGTCGTTCGGTCCATCTTCATTCTGCGAATATAAACACCTCAATGTAAGGCAGCGGGAAGGAGTCGGCAATTAATAGTTTAAGCCACGTGCGAAACAGGGTAAAATCTGTGGTCTGAGGAGCCTCGAGAAAAGTGCGCTGTTCCAGTTTCCAAGGAACCGGACCAAAAGTAATAAACAGATTTCAAGAGGTCTGGTTTTGTCATTCAGCTTCAGGTTTGGATTTTGAACCCGCCGTGGTTCACATACCTGTTGGGGATAATTAACACTGGTCTGCATAGTCTCCTTCAGGCTATCGGATCCATCCAAACTGTAGACTGCTCCTGTCAAATACAACTTGGAAGGACATACAGAAGGGATTAATACCGCATTAACAAACAAACAGAAAGTCAACTACCCCCTTTTTTAAAAAAAACATGCAACATACGAAGCCAAGCCTGGAGGGGGATGCTTTAGCGGTGCAGTGGGATCAGCAAGAATAGCAATACAATACAACTGTAAGAAAAGTAATCTCTGTTGGGGAAGATGCGACTTCCCAAGGAAAAAGACGAACTTTTTTCTAGCTTCCCACCTCCTTAATTGCACTCCGTTGTGTAAAAACCCTGATTTTGTGGGGTCAGAAGCGAGACTTTCAGATCTCAGGGCAACACTACTTTTACAGAAGGGCGGGGGGGGAAATCTGGTACTATTATAAGGGCATTTTCTAGAAGACTGAGCTTCAGTAGCCAAACCTGTTCTCATACTCCTGCTTTGGACACAAACCCCGAAGGCCCGAGTCAGGAGCCTATCTGCCCTAATTGGCTACAAAGGTATCTGCTGGAGTTACCTTCAGGGAAGGATCAAGGAACACACACGCATGCGCTGGAATAGGTTTTCAGAAATAATCCCAGATAAATAGAAAGTGCTCCTCACCTGGCCATCTTTCAGCATGGTGTTGACGGCAACAGGGACGCTACATCCACCCTCCTAAAACAGAAAGCAGCTGATGGTGAGGCGTCTACCCGACACACTCAAAGCAGAGGCCTCTGAAAAGTTTGGACTGCACACAACCCCACCTATCGCTCTTCAGGCCCTTCTCAATTCAGAAGTAAATCTCTGATTTACTTTACTTTACTTACTCAGTTTTAGGAAAGCGTAACAGATTTCCCATACTATGGCATCAGGTCAAGTAGCAGAGCAGTATTTACTGCTGCAGGCAGAAGAGCAAGGATGCCACACCTACCAAACGTTTCATGAAGGCTCTCTCAGCAATGCAGCGTAACACGGTGTCCGCATCATGCAGGGCAGATACCATATTCAGTATCTCTTGGTCTTTGGCACGAACTTCCACTGCTAAGGCACCCTATAAAAAGAAGAAGAAAAAGAAACACACAACGTAATAGTCATAATAATTCCTCAATTTCGTGCATCTCTGTGTGCACTCTGCATTGGTCATGAAATGGAACTCAGAGGCTTGGATGCATTTCACTAAGGGAGCAATGTTTAGACGTTTACAGAAACAAATTACAAAACAATCCGCTGTTTGCAGAGACATGCTATAGCAGCTGGTGTAAAGGGAAGATCAGAACTTACTTCAGCCAAGCGTTCAAGATCACACTGTCACCTCAAACCATTCTAGAACCTATCTCAGTTATGACTGCATACGTAGAAATGCCCACCCCGACGTCCCTTTGTGACGAGAACACTGGATAAATCCAAGCTTCCCAACCTTTTCTCAAGATCAAGTGCTGAACGAGTAACAATTCTTTGTTGACAAAACAATTCTTTCCCAAACTGGAAACAAGACAGGGGGGGGGGGGGGAAAAAAAAAGGGACACAGGGGGGGGGGGGGGGGGGAAGGACCTGCACAGTACCTGACTAACACGTGGTCAAAATAACTGTTTCAGACTGAATTTGCAGATTCGTCACTTGCAATCACTAATGCATAGCCAGCTTGGGTTTAGCAAGCTTGATACCCACTGTGCAACACTGCGTAAACTCAGCCACACGGCCAGCACGGGCTAGAATGGTTTGCTTGCCTAGAAACAAGAGCACTAAGAATGCGCTCCAAGGCAGGTGTTTCAGCTCCACCCTACGGGAGTCAGGACAACAAGGCAAAGATACTGCGGCGGCTCTGCACAATTATCCTGGTACAGTGAAACACTGACCCTGCCAGAGCCTGCCCTACATCTGCCGCGTCGCCCCAGTGTAGTTGTGCCACACATTACCTTCACCTTTCACTGCTTTTCCATTACTGATGGAAATCAGCCCCCACCACACCGGGTAACAGAGCTGACTACCATTCTTCCCACAAGCTGTGCCTAAAACAGCGTTACGGCCAACAAAAGAGATCGATGTAGCAGTTCCTTGGCAACCAACACACGAGAAGTATTTGGCACAATTAACTACTATGACGCATCGTACTGCTGCCGACTTTCAATACGCAGTATGGCTTAAGATACAAGAGTTGTAACGTACCTGTCCAACAGCATACAGACAATCTTCAGGGCTTAGGAGCTGGAAGAAAGTAAAACCAGGGTTCACTCACGTTGCACTGTTCGGAATATAGGAAGCGAGAGCCAAATTCTATGCTCACCTCTAACATCAACTGATTTTGTGCCTGACCAAAGAAGCATCACCTCCCCCTTCCCACGCCTCAATGTTTCCACCCCTAAAGTGAGATGATGTGCTTTCCTTCACCTGGACTGTAACACACTGTGAATTAGCTAATCAGAAAAATATTAGTCATGCACGCTGCTGCGTTGCTAGACACGAGTATTGTGAAATGCTGGGAGACGATCAGATTACAAACTGTTACTGCACCACGGAAAGCTGAACAGTATAAATCTCTGTGTGAAGAAAACAAAAACAACCAACCAAAAAAAAAAAAGAAAAAAATCCTCCCTGAAGCACATCAAATCACGAGCTACCGTGGCAATGGATTGAGCAGACTGCATGCTCACCTTTGACAGGACAACTGCAAGGTCTGAAAGGCAAGCAGTTGATGGTTCAGCAGAGAACGGTATTTTCTGCTTTGCTGCTCCTCACCTGGCCAATGCGATTCTCCCAGCCCATTCTCTTCAGCCCAGCAGCAGCCAGGATGATGGCACTGAAGTCTTCCTTCTCATCTAGCTTCTTTAAGCGGGTATTTAAATTCCCTCTCTGTAGAAGTGATTAAGCAAGCACAGAAACAGCAGGCAAACAGTCCTATAAGCACTTAACATTCGCTTGAGTGTGTTTAGAGAAGGCACAAAATCCAACAGCCTCCAAATGAGAATCAGAGTACCATCCCGAAAGAAGTGTTAAATATGGACAATTGTTTCTCTAAATAGCATTTTGCTGAGCATTATGGAATAGTAATTCAAGCACTGACTCTCAAAAAGATATGCATGTCATCATAGTACATTATTAACACCCGACACCAACTCCTTTTGCACAGCAAAGAACTAGGTTACTAGGACTGAAGCAGCGGTGCCTTTTACCACTAGTTCAGCGGGCCACATTGGAACTAGTGGCCCAAATCGCATCTGGGATATTGGGAACCAATCGGCATTTGGCCACACCACTGCGACAGACACACGCTAGGCACCCTTCAAGAGTTTTTTTGAACATCCCTTAACATAAAATTCATCTGCATCCTGAATTTCAGCTAGGTGAAAGCTGGCCCCTTCTTTACAGCCTCGTGAGAAAGTAGAGGACAGAATGGGCTACAGTATGCTATACACCCCTCTCAGAATAGGTTAGCGGAGGGCAGCCTTTGAGAAAGCGGCTTGTTCTTGTAGGTCAGGTGGTATAAATCAGCCTTGATTCTAGATTTCGCATTAAGTTGTATTTTCCTGCTTGCAGCTTTACCCAGCTCCCACATTTGGCCAGGAAAGGATACAATATCCCTGAATTCTAACTGAGGGAACTTCTTTTTGAGCTGGGCTGCTCTCCGAAGTGAACTGGTTCCAATCACACTGTGGGGAAAAAAAAAATCAATGAAATCCAGAATACTCCTACACTTACCTCCAGCCAGAGAGATGTCAGAACTTTCACGGAAACAAATGACTTTTTTTTTTTTTTTTTTTTTAATTGAAACGAAGATCCAAGAACTTGCCAGTGATTTATATCACCTTAGAAGAAAGAAAACCACTTTGTGAGGTTTAGCATAAAGCTGGGCTGAAGCTAGTGGGCAGGCAAGCCACTCCCAAGGAACTGATTTACAGGAGATGCTTCTGGAAGGCAGCCCCTAGCCACCGTCAAGGACCGATGAAACCTCATTTAAAGACGGCAACACTTGTCACAGAAAAGAGACTCGGCTGCCCCAAACTGAACCAGACGTAGCCAGACAACTGAAGTTACTAAAACGAAGGGGCTTCATCAATGACAGAAATCCAGTGGGAGGAGAACCTTTGGAAACAGTAGGGTGCATAACCAGGAACCACAGAAAACCGCCACTCTGGACAGTAAGCATTTCCTTTCTAGACATGTATGCTATTCGCTTTTCTTGGTACCCTGGAACCCAAACCAGATGTGATTTTCCTGCTATCCAGATGTGCAGAAGCGCGAGTCTACGTTTGTATCACAGCTAGTTTGTTTCTTTTACTTTAACATGCCGGGGGCGGGGGGAGGGGGGAATCTTTCTCATAGTTACCTTCATCTGAGTAATTTCACTCAGCTGTCTCAAACAAAAGACTCCAATAACCTCTACAAAAAGGCAGGTGAATCAAAATGGAGAAACTGCTCATGCTCCCAGCGGAACCGTAAGAGAATGATGCCAAAAAACCAACAAAGAAATCAGAACCGGCTGGGTGAGAACAAGAGCACGGAGACTGTGATAAGAAAGGGTCTGACTTGAGAAAACATTGCAACTCCAGGGTGGCTCAAGAGATCCAACCTCACTCGGTGTGCAGCACTCCCATGAGACAGCGTTGCTCTTTTCAGCAAGCGGGTTCAGTGTAATGTCTATGGAAAGCTAACGGAAGGCAGTGTAAAAGCACTACAGGATAAAGCAAGGAGCTCACTGACTTGCCGCTGGGAAGTATCAGCCAACTCCTCCCTTTCATTCTTACGCCTGACTGTCTTCCCCTTCCTCTCCCCACTCACCTCTTTTCAGGAAGGAGGCTCAGCGTTTTCCCACAGTTTTTGGGATGAAAGACAACAGCATCAAGTGGGTTTTCCCTTCTGCAAAATAATGCAAGCGCAGAATGGCTGACACGTCATTTAACAGAAGGCTGTTAAGCTTAACGGTTCTGCTATCGGTCCCCAGAGGAACTGCCTCTGGCTCCCAAATACCCCATCATCATTGTAAAAGCAAGAATTTCCAGCAAACCTGCTGGCTACGAAACGCTAGGACAGCTCTAATGTTTCCACTGTTTCAGAGATTAATCAGGGGGTGGTCAAACTTTGAACACCTAAAAGGACCTAAGCTGCCTTTGCTTTCCTACCACTACCAACACTGTAAAATGCACGTCCCTCAGAGAATCGAGCCTCACGTCCACACTTACTTGCAGACGGCACCGATGGTAAAGCCAGGAGGAAGAGAAGTTGGCAGGTCCTTCAAGGAGTGAACCACGAGGTCAACTCTAAAAATTAGAGGACAGTAATCACTAAACAGATGGCTGAGCTCACGCGGTACCTACCAGAGGCCTGCAGGTCATCTACAGAAAAGCATCAACACCCACCCTGGGAATTAATTTGGAGAAGAGGGAGGAATTTCAGGATTCTATAGCCAGAATTACTATAGAATTCTAGAGTTACTCCAGAAAAGCCACTTCACCTTTCTCTATCCCTCTTTTCCCACCTGTAAAACTAAGACAATGCGTTCCTCCCAGCAGCGATGCAAGACACATTACAACAATCAGGTTGAACGAGGGTAAGACGCTGGAGATGTTCACACGGAGAGACTCATCGTACCAATAGGCAACCAGTACATTGTCTAGTATTACGCTTCAAACCGAAAATAATAGCTAGCCAAAGTAAACGCTATCTGCTTCGCCACAAGGCCAACGAACGTCATTGAAAATGCTCGAGTCTCCAGTATTTTTTCACGGACTTCACTTGAAAATGCAGTAGCACGTGCCTACGTGTCAGAGATGCAGAAGAATATCTTTGGTTTTAAACCTACTTTAACTAAGACATAAGCACCACCGAAACCCTCCTCGGGACACTGAAAAAGGGAAAAAGAAGGAGGGGGAAAAAAAAAAGCACTAATCTCCCTCTCCTCCTCCAGCAGGAGCCTGAACCGAGTCTGTAGAAAGAAGTTACCCGGAAAGCAGCACAACTTGCCCATGCCCAATTCTCCTGCATATTTAGCATGCAAATTTGTTAATAAATGTTAACATGATAACGCTACATACATTATGCAAGATGTTAACACCACCAAGCAAAGTATTTTTAAAAGAACGTACTTGTAAGTAGGGATTAGATTAGATTACATCCTCTCTGATGCGCATGTAACACACAAATCACAGGAGGAAAAAACCTAACTGGGGCAGACCAAGCGACACAACATCTCCACTTCAAAATACGTGGCCTAAGCCCAGGGTAGGGGGGAGAGACAATGACTTATCAAAGGATTTCTTAGCCAGAGAGGTACCAGAACAGAAGGAACCTAGATCACATATGCAGCAAGCCAAAGATGTCCACAGAGCACCACGAATGCCAGAGGAGGAAGAGAAAACAATGAGCTCTTACTCATGTCTTTCAAGTGCATTTTCTAGCTCTTTGGTGAAGAGGCTCTTCTCCCCAATCTACACACAAATGGAGGAACGTGAATCACAAAAGAAAAATCTACAAATATATCATCAAATACAATTCTCGTGTAGAGGAAGAGGAGAACCTTTACCTTGGAAAGTGCTGTATCCAGGATCTTGTCTCCGGTCGTTGACATGGCAACTGCTCAGAGAGAGAGCACAAGTTAAACGTGAGGCTTGGTCAGAGCACGTAGGCCTAGACTGGAAATATCAACGTAACATGTAACGAGCAGTACAGCATCACACACTACTGCGTGAACACAGACTCAAGATAAATACAAGAGCAGCTCGCTTCTAGAAATACGCTGCACTCAAGACAAATGAAATTGAGACTTCCTTCACCGTCCTCAAAAACAGAGCAAGGGGAAAGAGGGCAGGCTTTGGGAAGAGCTGACCCAGCGGAAACTGCCACGGTCTTTCTCTGGAGTGCCAGTAAACAGGTACTCAGCAGTTCTCTTCAGCGCAAGGCTGGGCTCCCATTATTCCTGTGCTGTTGAACGCCTCAAGCACCGGACAGGAAAATGTCCCTAATGCATAGTGGGGTGCAGCCAGAGCGATGCCAGGTTCTCAAACGGACCAACGTAACACCATCTGCATGACATACTCAGAGCTTCAATCATCAGGAGCTTATGAAATCTACCTTTCTCCCCTAGAAGAAATCAGCAGCCACACAACCTAACTGAATTCAGACAGCACTCTCAGATAAGCAGAGTCAAATCCTCCTCCTCGTGACAGCACTCTACACACACCTCTTGCACACAAAGATAAGCGGCTGGCTCCTGCTGCCGTCTACCCCAGGGCAGCATCCAAAAACACTTACCAATCTCAATGCGGAGGTCAGGGTATAGCTCACGGAGCATCTCGACTACGCTGTCGGTCTGAATCCGGGCCAGCTGCAACAAAGCAGAAAACAAAGCCCTACACAAAGAGCACATCATCCATACAGTAGCTAGAGAGGACTTTGCCATTCTTCGATGGTCGGGCATGCGTGACCACCACGTTCTCTAAAGCAAAAGCATGAGAAATAAGTAGCCCCAAGTAAAATCACTCATATGTACAAACTCCTTCAACCACGTGAACTCAGACCACGACCAGAGCATTTCACCGAGGAACTTCTTTTATCGACTAAGCGGCAGAGTAACATCTCCCCACATCCAGTGCCGTTGTGATCCAAGCACTGACGAGGCAAAGCAAAGAATTTATCGAGTTAGGAAGGGCGACTAGAGCAGAAGACTGTGTGTCAGGATTACAGTCACTAGCTGTCCCCCAGTCAGAAATTCCATTTCTCTACACCACCTCGGCGCCCTTATTCATAGACAGCGCTTACCTACCTAACTTGGAGCCGCTTGGTTTCACCTCCGTGGATTGCGACTGCTGAAAGATGCCCGCTCATCGGCAAGTGGGCAGAAAGGTAAGCAAAACCATCCTCTTGTTGCTCAGTGATGAAAGAACAAGTCATATCGCACGCTGGGTACCCTCTGCTTTTTCTAAAAGTATGAATTTTACCAATACTGCAAGTTTTGGGAGAAGCCAGGGGGATTTCACTGTGCCGCTGGAAAAACCTATAGTTACCGGCAAACACGAGTTACTTATCCTCTATAAGATCAGAGCCCTATTTAGAGGTTCTATGGACAAAAATAAAAGTAACAGCTTAGGCCTACACGCACAGCAAGCAACAGATCTTGAAGTAGTAAAGTGCAGGAAGAACATTCCCTCGCATAAGAACAGCGGAAGCAAGTGAAATAAAAACAGAATTACGCTAGCAGAGGGTCATTCTACACATGCAAGCAGCAGCAGACTCAAGCAACCGCAGGCGAGCTTCAGCTTTTCTCCCACTGGTGAGCTGTGTAGCCTGGGGCAATTAACTTTGTTCTCAGGACTGTAGTTTCCCTACATATAAAACGAGTATAAGTAGCTGCTTCCCTTTGTAAAGGGCCACAGGAGCCTCAGGTTAGAAAAAGAGGTAATACGTATGCACAGCTACGTCCCTTGCCCTGACGTCTACACGCAGCACCTTCTTGAAAGTACAGAATTCTTCTTAGAACGTGCTACCAGAACGAACAAGGTTATCTCAGAACAAAGGCCTGAAGGACATTTATCTCCCTTCGCGAGTCCGCTCCTCCCTGCTGCGACCAGCTGGCAAGAGATACCCACTGTATCTCTGGACTCGTCCCTTCCCTGTCCTTTGTCCGGGCTGAAGCCGTTAGTCGTCGGGGTTTTTTTGCTGGTTTTTTTTTTCCCGCCTCCCTGGAAGAGCTGCATAAGCCTGGCAAGTTACCTTGCAAGGTCCACAGCAAGGTCCCCGTTATCCCGGCAGGGCACCCGCACCCTCGCCTGCCGTTACCTCAACAAAGGCAGCGCTATTTAGAACTGCCGTCACCCGGGCTCCAAAGGAAGCGTTTTCAAAACTTATGCTAGGAGTACCAAGAAAGGAGCCAGGACGCGTGAACTCCCCCTCCCACGGGGGTCCCCCACGAGGGAGCTCAGCCTTTCTTTGCCGCCTACAAGCAGGATGAGCCAGCGGCAGCTGCGGTGCCAGACTACGTCCCCGCCGGTTCCCCGCTCGTCGAGTCGTTACTCGAACTCGCTTCCCGGGCCGCGGAACTGCCGGCACCCGGAGGAACGAA